>NW_015172136.1:2363-45129 GCF_001447785.1 Gekko japonicus | reverse complement strand
TGCGGAACTGTAAGAGATCCCGCAGGGCCCTGATGTCCTCCGAAAGCTCATTCCACCAGTGTGGAGCTTAAACTACGCGGGGGGCGGGCGCTGGAGCCTCCCTCAGATTTTTCTGGGGAAGACTGAGCCTCCCGGCCCGGGGCAACCAGTGCCAGGCAATATTGAGATTAAAACTTTTCCCCTGCATGAGTTTTCTTTTCTGGGCTGGAAAGAAGGAAGTCAGTGTGTAATGACTTTCCAAGGCTCACCTTCTTACAAATGCTAACTGAGCTGGCAGGATAGAGAATGGGAGGGTTAAACATCCCCCTTCTCCTTCCTCTCTTCTCCCAGCAGGGAGATATCAAATGCTAAAAGAAGACAGGTCTCTGGAGACAGGAAAAGCTGCCTTCACCTGGGTGGGGAAAGAGATTTGATCCAAAGAGTGATTAACACATGGAATTCACTGCCACAGGAGGTGGTGGCAGCTACAAGCATGGACAGCTTCAAGAGGGAATTAGATAAACATATGGAACAGAGGTCCATCAATGGCTACTAGCCACAAGGTATAGATAGGAACTCTCAGGCTGGGGCAAGTGATGCTTTGTATTCTTGG
Organism: Gekko japonicus; assembly: GCF_001447785.1. Classification (NCBI taxonomy): domain Eukaryota; kingdom Metazoa; phylum Chordata; class Lepidosauria; order Squamata; family Gekkonidae; genus Gekko; species Gekko japonicus. The sequence continues at coordinate 44,537 of NW_015172136.1, read as the reverse complement.
TGCTTGGGGGGGCAACTGTGGGAGGGGCTTCTAGTGTCCTGGCCCCACTGCTGGACCTCCTGATGGCACCTGGTATTTTTGGCCACTGTTTGACAGAGTGTTGGGCCGGATGGGCCATTGGTCTGGTCCAACATTGGCTTCTCTTATGTTCTTATGTTACCATTCCTTGCAACAGGAAGAGAAGGTCTCTTACGGCTGGATTCATCAGGGGAGATGGACATCTGAGCTGAGGTCTGTGGCCATTTTTGTCTATCCAGCCAGCCTAGAGGGCTGAAGGCCACTTGATATTTTAAATAGTAATTGTGGGTGGGGAAAGAGATTTGATCCAAAGAGTGATTAACACATGGAATTCACTGCCACAAGAGGTGGTGGCAGCTACAAGCATGGACAGCTTCAAGAGGGAATTAGATAAACATATGAAGCAGAGGTCCATCAGTGGCTATTAGCCACAAGGTATAGATAGGAGCTCTCAGGCTGGGGGATATTTTAAATAGTAATTGTGATCTGCAAAGTTTTTTGATTGTATCTTTGCACTCTCTAGATTAATAACGAAGGTTTTTTGATATCCAGAACATATCAATCCTTGAATATGTTTGGTGACTGTCAAAAAAGAAAGTATAGTCCTTAACCCTGGCTGGCTCCACCTACTTTCAATGTAGCAACAGTCAGATGGCAAAGCCCCTGTTGGGCTCAACATACTTGCTTGGCTCCAATTTACATTTGGGGGGAAAGTGTGCCTCTATCTTGTTTTACTTGGGTCTATATGTCCTTGACTGAAAACAGTTGGGGTTTTTTTTAATGGTAGTGAAGGGTGGTACTGGAATGACAGCCCCCAGAGTGGAATGACGATCCCTAGCAATAGAATCTGTGCTCTGGGACTGGAATGTTAGGTCACAGAGTGGAAGGACAACCCCTGGGAACTGGAATGACAGCCCCCAGAGTGGAATGATGGCCACTGGGAGTAGCAGAAGTGTTCTAGGACTGGAATGACAGCCCTCAGAGTGGAATGATAGTCCCAGAATGATTCTCCAACTCCCAGGGGATGTCATTCCAGTACCAGAACACTTCTGCTACTTCCAGGGGTTGTCCATTTCCCCTGGGAAATTGGAAAGTCTACACTCCTGCCCCACATTACAGTCTTCTTTTATGATTTGTATTTTGGAACCTTTTCCCTTCTTCTAGACTTCTACATCTGTTCCAACCCAGCAAGAACTTTCCTCTTTGTCTTAATGGGAATTGAAAACAAATCAGCCAGTATCATAATGCCCCTGTAGAAATCAATGGTGTGACCTCATTTGGAGTACTTAGGGGCAACTAGAATGATCAAAGGGTTGGAACACTTTCCCTATGAAGAAAGGTTAAAATGCTTGGGGATCTTTAGCTTGGAGAAACGACGGCTGCGGGGTGACATGATCAAGGTTTATAAGATTATGCATGGGATAGAGCAGGTTGAGAAAGAAGTACTTTTCTCCCTTTCTCACAATACAAGAACTCATGGGCACTCAATGAAATTGCTGAGCGGTCAGGTTAGAACGGATAAAAGGAAGTACTTCTTCACCCAAAGAGTGATTAACACATGGGATTCACTGCCACAGGAGGTGGCGGCGGCTACAAGCATGGACGGCTTCAAGAGGGAATTAGGTAAGCATATGGAGCAGAGGTCCATTAGCGACTATTAGACACAAGGTATAGATAGGAAATCTCAGTCTGGGGCAAGTGATGCTCTGTATTCTTGGTGCTTGGGGGGGGGCAACCGTGGGAGGGCTTCTGGAGTTCTGGCCCCACTGCTGGATCTCCTGATGGCACCTGGTATTTTTGGCCACTGTGTGACAGATTGTTGGTCTGCATGGGCCATTGGCCTGATCCAACATTGGCTTCTCTTACATTCTTATGTAATGGTTTCCCTTTCTTTTCTTTTCTTTTTAGCCCCCCAAAGGGGATTTTTTTATTGTGGTTTCCCTTTCTATTAAGACACAGAACTATTGGGTTAAAGTTTCTTCCCCTTCTACATCTTCTGCTTTCTACCAAATGTCATTTAGCCACATTGCAATTCTTGCTCCTTGATCCTCTGCAGTTCCAAGCTGCACACATCACTGAGTTCATCAGAAGTGGATTATACACACACACACACACACCACATGGAAGGGACACAACCCTGGATGCTCAGGCCAGAGAGATCCCAGTACCGAATGACGACCTCTGAAGAAAATGCATTTATGCCAAGCTTTGTATGCGACTGGGAAGCTGGTACTCCTCCACCGGTTTCTTTTCCCCCTAAACAATCTGGTGCCTTCCAGAGAAAACCCACATGTCTGTGAAATGACGTCAGCAGGCAGAACATGCCTGGGAAAAGTGGCAGCCGGGCAGGGAATCTCTGCCCCCTTGTTTTTGAGCACTGTGGTAACCAGGGCTCTTTTTGTAGAAAAAGCCCAGCAGGAACTCATTAGCATAATAGGCCACACCCAACAGCAGGAACTCATTAGCATATTAGGCCACACCTCTGACAGCGCAACTCATTGGCATATTAGGCCACGCCTCCATGTTACCAGAAGTGTGCCAGGAACTCATTAGCATAATAGGCCACACCCAACAGCAGGAACTCATTAGCATATTAGGCCACACCCCTGACAGCGCAACTCATTGGCATATTAGGCCACGGCCCCATGTTACCAGAAGTGTGCTCATCCAGCCACACCCACCTTTTGCTTCTTATTCTGTTTACCTTGTCTGTTGTCAAAACCCAGGGCCTTTTTTTTGTAGCAGGGACTTCTTTGCATGTTAGGCCACACACCCCTAATGTAGCCAATCCTAATGCGTTTGTGCTGCTGGGTGTGGCCTGTTATGCTAATGAGTTCCTGCTGGGCGCGGCCAACTTGGGAGCCAGCCGGAACTAAAGGCTAGAGCCACAGGACACGAGTTCCACTTTGGGTTCATCCATACAGATCAGAGATGCCTTCTGCCCACAAAGTAGCTTCAGACGGTGAGGCTACACTCTGAAATGAGCCTACAAAACACCAACCGTGTTTGGTTAACATCTGTCTAAATCCAATGAAGTCAATGGGCATAGAAAGGTGTAACTCGGTTTAGGACTGCACCAACAGTCTCCTAGATCTCCCCCACATCGAGTCTGAACGGGATGAGTGGATCCAATGTGCAGAAAAAACTGTGGAGGGAAAGCTGACTTTTCCCATTGCTGGTGGAAGTGCCGACACATGCAGACATTCTGGTCTCAAATATCACCTCGTATCTCCTTGATTACAAATATACATTTGCCTTCCTTTTTTTTTTTAACCAGAAACATTACTCCTAAATAACTGGTCAGATTCGCAGGGCAACAAAGAAGAAGAGAAGAGATTGCATTTATACCCCGCCCTCCACTACCCAAAGGAGTCTCAGAGCGGCTTACAAACTCCTTTCCCTTCCCCTCCCCACAACAGACACCCTGTGAGGTAGGTGGGGCTGAGAGAGCCCTGACAGAAACTGCTCTTTTTCAAGAACAGCTCTTATCAGAACTACGGCTTGCCCAAGGTCATCCAGCCAGGAGCAAGTGGAGGAGTGGGGAATCAAACCCGGTTTTCCCAGATTAGAGTCTGCGCACTTAACCACGACACCAAACTGGCTTACAAAGATTAAGACTGTTCTGATTCACGCTTTGTTAGCCATAGCCAGAAATGCCATAGCCGCGGCATGGGTAGACAAACTTCCTCCCCCCACGATCCAATCCTGGCAAAATCGTATTTAGGACCACTTCATGATGTCCAAAATATAACTTAGCACACGCAATCTGTCCTCCAGAAAATCTGAAGGAAAATTTATAGCATCCTGGTATTCACTCATTAACTCTATGGTCGAATCTGATGTCGTTCCAGCATATTCCTTTATACAAGTCAATGATATTCTTTTGAAACTTGAACCTGTAACATTATTTGGCTTCGATCAAAGATAATATCTGAAGTTCCTTGTTTTGAGCACCGTGGTAACCTAAAAAACAAAACTTCACAACTCAGAAGCACTGTGTAGGATACTAAAGGCTAGTATGATTTAAAATTTGCCTGTAAAGAGATGTATTTATTATACGATTGTTGCCTTAAGAGATGTTTTGCAGAGTGTAATATAGTTCTCCGGCGTCTTCAGCCTGGATATAGTTCAGCATTAATGTTTTTGCTAACCTATTTCTGCACTCCATCTGCAGACATCTATTGTACTCACCTTATATTGTTATTAAATTCTTAAATAAAAATTATAAAAACAAAATTAAAGTCTGTGCAGGACCCTTCATCGATAATGTGTGCACACACAAGCACATTCAGAAAACTTCAGATCCAAACAGCAGACCTCCCCGTCTACCAATGGAAGCCACCTTCCCCTAAGACAGTGGTGGCGAACCTATGGCACAGGTGCCAGAGGTGGCACTCAGAGCCCTCTCTGTGGGCACACGTGCCATTGCCCCAGTCAAGCCCAGACCATCATAAAAGTGTCGAATTCTCTGCCAAATAATTTAAAGTAAATGAAAGCATTTGGGATTGCTTTCCTTACTTTGTTTGGATCATCTTAAGTTAATGTATGGGTTGTTTTTTCTAAACTAAAACCTCAGTATTCAGATTAAATTGCCGTGTGGGCACTTTGCGATAAATAAGCGGGTTTTGGGTCACAGTTTGGGCACTCGGTCTCTAAAAGGTTCCCCATCACTGCCCTAAGATATACAGAGAATTCCCATGGAAGCCAAACTTTGAGGCACATTCCTCCTGTAAAAATCTAGATTGTTTTGCACGTTAAGCTACACCTCCATAGATAATACCAGAGGTAATAGACACTCTTCACCTGTGGTAAATAGAGCATATGTTAATGCCAAGTTTATGTTAATATAATAATATGTTAGTACTAAATTTATGAAGGAAAGAATAATGTCTTTTAAGCCGATGTCTATCTAACTATGATTTGAATGTTCCCTTGTAAGTGGTCAAGCTGAGGTAAACTTAATCCTGTACAATGCTGATATTATTGTAAATGGATAATTGAAATTTGAATAAAATATATTTTTTTAAAAAGTCTGTGCAGGACTTCATCAATAATGTGTGCACACACACGCACATTCAGAAAACTTCAGATCCAAACAGCAGCCCTCCCTGTCTACCAAGGGAAGCCACCTTCCCCTAAGGCATGCAGAGAATTCCCATGGAAGCCAAACTTTGAGGTACATCCCTCCTGTAAAATCCAGATTCTTTTACACCATAAGCTGCACCTCCTCGCCAGTGTTCCCTCTAAGCTGAGTCAGTGTGAGCGCTCTCACAGTCTTTTAACCCTCCAGCTCACGCATTGTTTGTCTCAGCTCAGGAAGGATGCCTCCAGAGCAAACTCATTTATGCAGTAGCCAAATCGCTCACGCACAACTTGAATGCCGGCAGCTCACGAGGTAGCGTTTTTGGCTCACCAGATCCCACAACTTAGAGGGAGCATGGCTCCTGACCACATACCAGAACCCTCTTTCTCCTATTAAACAAGCCTGGACACAAAAGCAGCTGTACACATCACCGACGCAGGATCTACAAAACAGACAGCACTCGAAACATCTCCTTCTCCCTACAACAGAGTGACTGGATGTAGGGAATTAACACCCCACCACCACCACCAATGCTCCCTCTAAGCTGTGGAGTCCTGTGAGCAAAAATTCCACTTTGTGAGCGACTGGCATTCAAGCTTTGAGCCAGCGATCTGGCTACTGTGTAAATTAGCTGGCTATGTAGCCCACCTTCCTGACCTAAGATAAAAAAACGTGTGAGCCGGAGACTCAAAACCTATAAGCTAGCACACACTCACTCAGCTTAGAGGGGACACTGGAGATGAGCCATGCTCGCTCTAAGCCGTGGAGTCTTGTGAGCAAAAATTCCACTTTGTGAGCGACTGGCATTAAAGCTCTGAGGCCAGCGATCTGGCTACTGCACAAATCAGCTGGCGCTGGAGCACATCCTTCCTGACCTAAGACAAAAAACGTGTGATCCGGAGACTCAAATCCAGTAAGCTAGCTCACGCTCACTCAGCTTAGAGGGAACACTGGAGATGAGCAATGCTCCCTCTAAGCTGTGGAGTCTTGTGAGCAAAAATTCCACTTTGTGAGCGACTGGCATTAAAGCTCTGAGCAAGTGCTCTGGCTACTGCACAAATCAGCTGGCTCTGGAGCCCACCTTCCTGACCTAAGACAAAAAACGTGTGAGCCGGAGACTCAAAACCTGTAAGCTAGCTCCAATGTTCCCTCTAAGCTGTGGAGTCTCGTGAGCCAAAATTCTACTTTGTGAGCTGCTGGCATTAAACATGTGAGCGAGCGATTTGGCTGCTGCATCAATCAGTTTGCTCTGGAGCCATCTGTCCTGAGCTAAGCCAAAAAACGTGCGAGCCGGAGACTCAAAGCCTGTAAGCTAGCTCACGCTGGCTCAGCTTAGAGGGAACACAGGGGATGAGCCATGCTCCCTCTAAGCTGTGGAGTCCTGTGAGCAAAAAAAATCTTACTTTGTGAGCGACTGGCATGAAAGGCGCGAGCCAGCGATTTGGCACACATCAGTCGGCCCTGGAGCCCGTCCTTCCTGGGTGAAGACAAAAACGCGAGAGCCGGAGGCTAAGAAACTGTGAGCTGGCGCACACTGACTCAGCTTAGAGGGAACACTGCGCCCACCCATCCACCCACGCAAACCGTGACCCCCCCCACACACACACTTTGCAGTCCCTCCCCGGTAGATCCGAGCACCGATCTCTCCGGGGACCAGCCAGTTTCAGGGGAGGCGAAGGCCCCGCAGCATCCCACCCACCCTCAATGCTCTCACCCGATGCGGAACAGCAAGGGGCCAGCCAGGGCCATGGGCGCCCGGAGGAAGCGGCGCACGGCCGGCGACGACCGGTAGGAGAGGCTTTGCAGCCCTCGGCCACCCCACGCGACGAGCGCCGCAGCCAAGAGCCGGATCCGCAGCAGGCAGCCCGGCCAAGCCATGCTCTGCAGAGGGAGCGCGGCGAGCGAAGCCACCGACCCGGCCCCCCAGCCTTGGGAAAACCCCGCCTCCCCCCCACAAGACCCGCCCCCTTGCAGGGGCTTGCAAATGCGAGCGACTCGGCGTGCCCCCCCCCCCATGGGGACGCCCACACTGTCCGAGGTGCGCTAATTAATAGCGCGCGTATTCGTCATAATGCCAAAGGACGAATGCAATACAATTGGGTCCTAAATTGCCTTTTAAAAGCCCCTGCGGTATTTTTAGTGCAGGCTTATGTCAACAGTCGGGGGTGGGCAAAACTGGGTCAGGAGAGAGCGCATGGCCGGCACTAGACCTATTGTGTACATTATGCATGAATAACAACTCAAGTTATTCAGTCATTCCTAAATGAGTAGGGGGATCTAAATTCTGGCTCTCCCACGCAGCATGCCGGAGGCAAGAGAGCTGCATTTCCCCATCACTCAGACTCCTCCCAATGGATGTACTGAAAGGAAGGACAGGATTGCCCATGGGAAACAATGGGAGAGACTCGAAGGCCCCTGGGAAATAATGGGAGCCAGGTTTTTTTTGACTTGCATGGGCTCCATTGAAATACATTACACCTCGAGAAGCGTTGCAAAGAAAATGCGGAATGGATTTTCCATGAAGGTCTCTGGTCCCACATACACTACTCTGGGACTGGAATGACAGGCCCCAGAGTGGAATGACAGCCCCTGGCGGTAGCAGATGTGTCATGGGACTGGAATGACAGGCCCCACAGTGGACTGACAGCCCCTGGGGGTAGCAGATGTCTTCTGAAGGTGGAAGGACAGGCCCCACAGTGGAATGACACGCCCTGGGGGGGGGGTAGGAGGAGTGTTCTGGGACTGGAATGACAGGCCCGAGAAGGGAATGACAGCCCCTAGGGGATAGGAGATGTGTTCTGAGGGTGGAATGTCAGGCCTCACAGTGGAATGAAAGCCCCTGGGGGTAGAAGGAGTGTTTTGGGACTGGAATGACAGCCCCTGGGGGTAGCAGAACTGTTCTCAGGGTGGCATGACAGGCCCCACAGTGGAATGATGGCCCTTAGGGTAGCAGGAGTGTTCTGAGGGTGGAATGACAGGGCCCAGAGTGCAATGAGAGCCCATGGGGTTGGCAGGAGTGTTCTGGGAGTGGAATGACAGGCCCCACAGTGGAATGACAGTCCCTGGGGGTAGTAGGAGTCCTCTGGGAGTGGAATGACAGGCTTCAGAGTGGAATAACAGGCCTCAGAGTGGAATGACAGCCCCTGGGGGTAGTAGGAGTCCTCTGGGAGTGGAATTACAGGCCTCAGAGTGGAATGACAGGCCCCAGAGTGGAATGACAGCCCCTGGGGGTAGCAGGAGTCCTCTGGGAGTGGAATGACAGTCCTCAGAGTGGAATGACAGTCCTCAGAGTGGAATGACAGCCCCTGGGGGTAGCAGATGTGTTCTCAGGGTGGAATGACAGGCCCCAGAGTGGAATGATGGCCCTTAGGATAGCAGATGAGTTCTGAGAGGGGAATGACAGGCCCCACAGTTGAATGAGAGCCCCAGGGGTTAGCAGAAGTGTTCTGGGAGTGGAATGACAGGCTCCAGAGTGGAATGACAACCCAGGAGGGTAGAAGATGTGTCCTGGAACTGAAATGACATGCCCCGGAGGCTTTCATTCCACTCTGGGGCCTGTCATCCCAGTCCCACAATATTCCTACTACCCCCAGGCGCTTTCATTCCACACTGAGACCTGTAATTCAAGTCCCAGAAATACCTGCTATGCCCATGGTCTGTCATTCTACTGTAGTATTGGTCATTCCAACCTCACAACACATCTGTTACCACTAGAGGCTGGCATTCCACCCTGGGGCCTGTCATTCCAGTCCCAGAACTCTCCTGCCACCCCCACAGGCTGTCATTCCACCCTGGGGCATATCATTCCAGTCCCAGAACACATCTGCAACCCCCAGGGGCTGTCATTCCACTCTGAGGCCTGTCATTAGAGTCCAAGAACACTCCTGCTAACCCCAGGGGCTCTCATTCCACTGTGGGGCCTGTCTTTCCACTCCCAAAAGAGTCCTTCTACCTCCAGGGGCTGTCATTCCATTCTGGGGCATGTCATTCCAGTCCCAGAACACTCCTGCTACCCCCTTGGCTGTCATTCCACTCTGGAGTCTGTCATTCCGGTCCCAGAACACATCTGCTACCACCAGTGGCTGTCATTCCACTCTGGAGTCTGTCATTCCGGTCCCAGAACACATCTGCAACCCCCAGGGGCTGTCATTCCACCCTGGGGCCTGTCATTCCAGTCCCAGAAGACATCTGCTACACTTAGGGGCTGTCATTCCACTCTGGGGCCTGTCATTCCTGTTCCAGAACACATCTGCAACCCCCAGGGGCTGTCATTCCACCCTGGGGCCTGTCATTCCAGTCCCAGAGCACACGAGCTATCCCCAGGGCTGTCATTCCACCCTGTGGCCTGTCATTCCAGTACCAGAAGCCATCTGCTACACTCAGGGGCTGTCATTCCACCCTGGGGCCTGTCATTCCAGTCCCAGAACATATCTGTTACAGTCAGGGGCTGTCATTCCACTTTGGAGCCTGTCATTCCAGTCCCAGAACACATCTGCTACCCCCCAGGGGCTGTCAGTCCACTGTGGGGCCTGTCATTTCAGCCCCAGAGCTGTGTATTTCGGACCAGAGATCTTAATCGAAAATCCATTCCACCTTCTCGAGGTGTAATGTATTTTAATGGAGCCCATGCAAGTCAATTAGCATTCCTGGCTCCTATTATTTCCCAGGGGTCTTCAAGTCACTCCCATTATTTCCAATGGGCAATCCTGTCCTTCCTTTTAGTACATCCAGAATGAGGGGCCCCATAGTGGAATGACAGCCCCTGGGGTTAGCATGAGTGTTCTGGGACTGGAATGATAGGCCCCATAGTGGAATGACAGCCCCTGGGAGTGGCAGGTGTTCTAAGGGCCCACAGTGGAATTACAGCCTGGAACGTCGTGGTATTCGATTGACAGGACTCAGGGTGGAATGATGGCCCTTGGAAGTAGGAGGAGAGTTTTGGGACTGGAATGACAGCCCCTGGGGGTAGCAGGAGTGTCCTGTGACAGGAATGACAGGTCCCACAGTGGAATGACAGCCCCTGGGGTAGCAGACGTGTTCTGAGGGTGGAATGACAACCCTCAGAGTGGCATGACAGCCCCTGGGAGTAGCAAGAGAGTTTTGGGACTAGAATGACAGGCTCCAGCATGGAATCGGGGGGGGGGGTAGGAGATGTGTCCTGCGACTGGAATAACAGCCAATGGGGGTAGCAGGAGTGCTCTGGGACTTGAATGATAAGCCCCAGGGTGGAATGACAGCCCCTGGGGTAGCAGATGTGTCCTGAGGGTGGAATGACTGGCTCCAAAGTGGAATGACAGCCGCTGGGGGAAGCAAGAGTGTTCTGGGAGTGCAATGACAGCCTCTGCGGGTAGCAGAAGTGTCCTGGGACTGGAATGACAGGCCCCAGAGTGGAATGGCAGCCCCTGGGAGTAGCAGGAGAGTTTTGGGACTAGAATGACAGGCTCCAGCTGGAATGACAGCCGGGGGGGTAGGAGATGTGTCCTGGGACTGGAATGACAGCCCCTGGAGGTAGCAGATGTGTTCTGAGGTTAGAATGACTGGCCCCAGAGTGGAATGACAGCCCCGGGGGAAGCAAGAGTGTTCTGGGAGTGGAATGACAGCCTCTGGGGGTAGCAGTAGTGTCCTGGGACTGGAATGACAGACCCCAGAGTAGAATGACAGACCCTGGGAGTAGCAGGAGAGTTTTGAGACTAGAATGACAGGCTCCAGCTGGAATGACAGCCCGTGGGGGTAGGAGATGTATCCTGTGACTGGAATGACAGTCCCTGGGGTAGCAGTTCTCTGGGACTGGAATGACAAGCCCCAGAGTGGAATAACAGCCCCTGGGGTAGCAGATGTGTTCTGAGGGTGGAATGACTGGCCCCAGAGGGGAATGACAGCCCCTGGGAGAAGCAAGAGTGTTCTGGGACGGGAATGACAGCCTCTGGGGGTAGCAAGAGTGTTCTGGGACGGGAATGACAGGCCCCAGAGTGGAATGACAGGCCCCAGAGTGGATTGACAGCCCCTGGTAGTAGCAGGAGAGTTTTGGGAAGAGAATGACAGGCTCTAGAGTGGAATGACAGCCCGGGGGAGTAAGAAATGTGTCCTGGGACTGGAATGACAGCCCCTGGGGGAAGCAGATGTGTTCTGAGGGTGGAATGACAGCCCCTGGGGGAAGCAAAAGTGTTCTGGGAGTGGAATGAGAGCCTCTGGAGGTAGCAAGAGTGTTCTGAGGGTGGAATGACAGGCCCCAGAGTGGACTGATAGCTTCTGGGAGTAGCAGAAGTGTCCTGGTACTGGATTGACAGACCCCAGAGTGGAATGAAAGGCCTCAGAGTGGAACGATACCCCTGAGGGTAGCAGGAGTGCTCTGGGACTGGAATTACAGGTCCCTCAGTGGAATGACAGCCACTGAGGGTAGCAAACGTGTTCTGAGGGTGAAATGACAGGCCCCACAGTGGAATGAATGGCCCCAGAGTGGAATGACAGCCCCTGGGGGAAGCAGGAGTGTCCTGGAACTGGAATGACAGGCCCCAGAGTGGAATGACAGCCCCTGTGGGTAGCAGATGTGTTCTGAGGTTGGAATGACTGGCCGCAGAGTGGAATGATAGCCCCTGGGGGAAACAAGAGTGTTCTGGCAGTGGAATGACAGCCTCTGGGGGTAGCAGGAGTGTCCTGGGACTGGAATGACAGGCCCCACAGTGGAATGACAACCCCTGGGGGTAGCAGGAGTGTTCTAGAAGTTGCATGACAGCCCCTGGGGGGTAGCAGGAGTGTTCTGGGACTGGAATGAAAGGCCCATAGAGGAGTGACAGCCCCTGGAAATAGTAAATGTGTTTTGACAGCCCATGGGGTAGCAGAAGTGTTCACATGCTGGAATGAGAGACCATGGAGTGGAGTGACAGCCCCTGGGGGTAGCAGGAGTGTTCTGGAACTGGAATGACAGGCCCCAGAGTGGAGTGACAGCCCTTGGGGGTAGCAGCTGTGTTCTGTGACTAGAATGACAGGCCCCAGAGTATAATGACATCCCCTGGATGTAGTAGCAGTGGTCTGGAAATGGAACGACAGGCCCCGAGTGGAATGAAAGACCCAGAGAAGAAGAAGACTATGAAGAGATTGGATTTATACCCCTCCCTTCACTACCCAAAGGAGTCTCAGAGCGGGTGATAAACTCCTTTCCCTTCCCCTCCCCACAACAGACACCCTGTGAGGTAGGTGGGGCTGAGAGAGCTCTGACAGAATCAGCTCCTATTGGGGAGGACTGTATTTCTCTTTAAATGTGCTCTTTATTTCTGTAAAACTGGGTAGATTCGGCTGCCACCAGGAATTTAAGGATTTCCAAACCTTCTGTTTCTCTTATTGGTAGGGTAACACAGGCTCAAGGCTTTTCAGAGATCTATTGTGGTCCAGAGGAAGAATTGATATGAATTCTGGGATATATCTAAATAAAATAGGATTTATTGAAAGGGGAACAAAATAAGTTGGTAATTATTTAACTGGTTGGGAATAAGGTTTCTGTAAATGAACTTGTCAACGGTATCACTTTAACACCCATACACTGATCCTTCTCAGATCCCACACAGATTCTTTAGTCTCTCTCACTTTATGACTTTGCACAGCATAGTCAGAGGTCTCACTCACTGAAAAAAACCAACAGAACATCAACTGCTTTTTCTCCAACTGTCATTATTCTGTCATTCTCCAATCTCTCACTGATACATCCACACAGATTCACACAGAATAACTCCTCCCATACTCTGCTATCCACCAATCACGGCACACTCGTTACTATCAAATATTTAAAGGGACATACACTCTCTCAAACAAGGAATCATCACAAGCTGTGCCAGAACTATGGCTTGCCCAAGGTCATCCAGCAGGTGCAAGTGGAGGAGTGGGGAATCAAACCTGGTTCTCCCAGATTAGAGTACACGCACTTAACTACTGCACCAAACTGGCAGAGGGTAGCAGATATGTTCAGGGACTGGAATGAGAGACCACGGAGTGGAATGACAGCCCCTGGGGGTAGCAGCAGTATTTTGGAAATGGAATGACAGGCCCCGGAATGGAATGTAGTAGGAGTGGTCTGTGACTAGATTGTCAGGCTCCAGAGTGGAATGACAGCTCCTGGGGGTAGCAGGAGTGTTCTAGAACTGGAATGACAGGCCCCAGAGTGGAATGACAGCCCCCGGATGCAGTAGGAGTGGTCTGGGACTGGAATGACAGGCTCCAGAGTGGAATGACAGCCACTGGGGTATCAGCAGTATTCTGGGACTGGAATGACAGGCCCCAGTGTGCAATGACTACCCCTTGGTGTAGCCGGAGTGTTCAGGGACTGGGATGAGAGACCACAGAGTGGAATGACAGCCCCTGGGGGTAGTAGGAATGTTCTGGAACTGGAATGACAGGCCCTGGGTATAGTAGTAGTGGTCTGTGACTAGAATGAGAGACCACGGAGTGGAATGACAGCCTGGGGGTAGCAGATGTGTTCTCTGCATCAGAATATATCACTTTATTTAATTTTGACATGCAATTGATAGACGTATATTGTAGGTGAGGTTTTACAACACAAAACGAGAATGCTCCTTCAGTCGCTATAACTCGGTCTTCTGTTTTTTATTTTTGATTGATAAGGAATTCACTGACCTTTGCGGTATTAAAACATCTCCAGACTTTTTTTATTGTGCTTGTTACTGTTGACATGTGCTTCCGAATCTTTACTTCCTTTGTTTGCCATAGATACAAAAATCTTGCATGTAGTGCATTCTGCTTCATTTTCATTTCTGCCACCACTGAAGCAAGGTTATTTTATTTCAAGTTCATGGCTAAATTTATACTCTCTTTGGCATATTCCTGGTGATGAAGAAAAAAAATACAGGCTGCTTCACCTTCTGCTTTGCTGGTCTGGATATTCCAAAGGGCTTCTCTTAAGCACACGAGGTTGCTCATCACCAGCAGAAGGCAGCAAATGCAATGAAAAGCCTCCAGTGCAAACTCAGTTACACTCCAAGGGAGAGAGCTGTTAGCCCGAGCCCAGAGCTCACTAGTGTGACTGAGTCCGCACAGTGTTGGAATAATAAACAAGATATGTTACTTGGATTTGAGATTCAAGATGATTAAATCTTAAAGAGCTCATGAACACAGAGCATTCAGAATAGAAAGCAAGGTCTTCAGTTCTTTCTCAGACACAGGCAGGAGTTCTAGTACAGAACCCAAACATTATCTCTAATTCATTTTCTGCTAGGCCTCTGAAAACATGTTAACTATTTCGCAGTCATGATTCACTGCTATCGCACAGCTAACAAGAGCAACACCAGGAATGCTCAGGACCCCTGCACTTCCAGTGGGTGGGGACTACATGCCATGGCTATGGGGAGGGAAGGTGTCAAGGACATGGACCAAAGCAGTCTGCAGGCCTAAGGAAATTCCAATACACAACTATGAAATAGGTGGTCCTATTCAAAAAGCATACTAGGAAGTAGTGGTGGCGGCAAAACTGAAGCTTCTCTCCACTGGGAGACTGCAGGGCAAAACAAGCTCAGCCTCCCGACAAAAAAAGAAGAAATTCTCGTCATTTTTTCAAAGAGCCCCAAAGAGGACAGACATCGAAAAAAGAGGACATCTGGTCACCCTACTGTATGGAGAAGCAGCACACCACCAGTCAGTACAAACAATTCTATGCACGATGCCGTGGCCACTTAAATGCAGGGCTATTTTGGGGCAGGAACGCACAGGAACGGAGTTCCGACTGGCTCCCAAGTTGGCCACGCCCAGCAGGAACTCATTAGCATAATAGGCCACACCCAACAGCAGAAACTCACTAGGATTGGCTACATTAGGGGTGTGTGGCCTAACATGCAAAGGAGTTCCTCCAACAAAAAACCCTCTGGGTTTTGACAACAAACAAGGTAAACAGAATAAGAAGCAAAAGGTGGGTGTGTCTGGATGACCACACTTCTGGTAACATGGAGGTGTGGCCTAATATGCCAATGAGTTGTGCTGTCAGAGGTGTGGCCTAATATGCTAATGAGTTCCTGCTGTTGGGTGTGGCCTATTATGCTAATGGGTTCCTGCTGGGCTTTTTCTACGAAAAAAGCCCTGCTTAAATGCAATTTCAACCTTTCTCCATGCATCACATGAAATGTGCCTTATGATGGTCCATGTGAAATGTGTCTTCATCTGATTCTCAATGCGTAAGGAAGGCCTGTTGGAGTTAAACAAAGAACACAGGATTTACTCAGATTCTTAGAATTCCTGCAGGTATTTTGCAGGCTGTTTCATACACAGATGTGAGTGCAAACATGGACAAGGGCCCATAGCTCAGTGACACAGGATATGTTCGGACCCTTAACATGGGGAATGCTTGCCTTTCTAACATGATCAATCACTGTATATTGCTGCCCTGTGTTGCTAATGCTCACTTTCACTTTTATGACCCCTGTCCGGTTTGCACATCTGCTGGCTCCGCTTATTACCTTCTCAGTCCTCCCTGACATTCCTAAGGGGGGGGGAGAGTGTGAGAATGAATGTATGGTGTTTCCTGAAGCTACCCCCACATGGTTCACAGGTCCAGCTGTGGCCTTGGGAGAAAGGAGTCTTGAGATGCAGCTAGTTGGGTCATATAGTCTCTCATGACCTGTAGTAGCCTGAAAGACTGTGACGTATGCCTGATGGGCGGCATACTATTGTGTACAGAGTGGTTACTCCAGGGTCTGACAATATGTGCTGCACCTCTAGCATCCCTAGCAATTCAGATGATGGAGTTTGGAAAAAAGACTTCTGCATGAGCCCTTCCATTGGCACAAGCCACATTTGAGAGGTGCTGCCAAGCAGAGAAGACAGAGCTATGATCTGAGGTGCACAAAGACTCTTCACATATATGTTCAGTTCTGTATATGTGTGTAGAAATATGCAGACACACGGTCTATCACTTTCAGTAATAAGGTATCATAGTCAGACAGGCTTTTAAAGCCAGAACTAAAAAGCAAGAAGTTTCACACTAGAACTCATTCAAAGCCAGAGCACAGCCAGTTTGGTGTGGTGGTTAAGTGCGCGGACTCTAATCTGGGAGAACCAGGTTTGATTCCCCACTCCTCCATTTGCACCTGCTGGGTGACCTTGGGCAAGCCGTAGTTCTGATAAGAGCTGTCCTTGAAACAAGATTTTTCTGTCAGAGCTCTCTCAGTCCCACCTACCTCACAGGGTGTCTGCTGTGGGGAGGGGGAGGGGGAGGGGGAGGGAAAGGAGTTTGTAAGCCGCTCAGAAACTCCTTTGGGTAGTGAAGGGCGGGGTATAAATCCAATCTCTTCTTCTTCTCTTCTTTAAAGCAGTATCTTGTCAGTAGAAAATGCTAAAAATGGACATTCTGGCTTGATACCATGGCACAGAAAATTCAGGTCTAAAGCAGGATTAAACTATCTGTTACAAACTTCTTCAAAAGAGAATTTATATAGTAATTACACTAATGGAAGCTGATCTTTAAACATGCTGTCGCGGCTCAGGTGGGGTGTCACCTGACGCTGCCACCACTCTGGATTTAGGATCCCTTGAGAAGGCCCAGAGCACCCTCCCAAGACCTTCTGACCTCCCTTTTGGCTGAAAAACAGGCGTGAGGACCAGGCAGAGTGAACAATGAAAATAGTTTATTTTATAGGTCAAACAAACAAGGTGCAGAATAATAACAGTAAGTGGGTGAAAAGAAAAGAAATCAAATGCCCTAACGTGTCTAAATATATACTGTCCCTAGCTCACTATTCCAAGTGATACTAGACTACTCACCCTTCCCTCAGGATGAGGGTCTCTCCCCTGCAGCAGCCTTCCTTCTGGCTCTGCCCTCTGGGAAAAAGAAGCGCCCTTCCTGCTGCACCAGATCTTTTATTCCAAGCCCTCCTCTTTTCCTATTGGTCAATTTTGGCTCCAAAACCTCTCAGGGGCTTCTGGGAGTTGTAGGCCCAGCCTCACCTACTGCTAGCCAGGCTCCCTGGGCCTTGTAGGCCTCTGGTGGCACAGCCCAGATCATGACACATGCTCATACACAGTATGAAAATGATGTATCATACACATCTTTAGAGGATACTAAATGTTTCCCTCATAATCCAAAAAGTTCTGCACGTTCTCATGTCTCACTGGCACAGCTGCAATTAACATTTTAGCTGTTTTAAGACACAGCACAGGCAGAGAATGTCTTATCTACCTTAAGAATCAACAAGCAAAAATTCTGTAAGTATGCAAGAGATTTTAAAGGTGTTGATGCAGACTATACAGAAGAAGAAGAAGAGGAAGAAGAAGAAGAGGAGGAAGAAGAGGAGGAGGAGATTGGATTTATACCCCGCCCTTCACTACCCAAAAGTGTCTCAGAGCGGCTTACAAACTCCTTTCCCTTCCCCTCCCCACAACAGACACTCTGTGAGGTGGGTGGGGCTGAGAGAACTCTGACACAAACTGCTCTTTCAGGAACAGCTGTGCCAGAGCTTGTGACTGACCCAAGGTCACATCAGCAGGTGCAAGTGGAGGAGTGGGGAATCAAACCCGGTTCTCCCAGATTAGAATCCACACACTTAACTACTACACCAAACTGGCTCCTATTACTATTTATGAGAAATTGTATTAATGTAATGAATCGTGTAGGTAGGTGGGGCTGAGAGAGCTCTGACAGAAACTCCTCTCTTTCAAGAACAGCTCTTATCAGAGCTACGGCTTGCCCAAGGTCATCCAGCCAGGTGCAAGTGGGGGAATCAAACACGGTTCTCCCAGATTAGAGTCTGCGCACTTTAACCACTACACCAAACTGGCTCACCATGTATAACATGTTAACACTGACAATAAAAGAAGCACAATTAGCCTGCAGGAATAAATTCAAAAGGCAATAATGCATGTTCCATTTGCTTCCATAAAAACTTAAACCGACAAAAATCACTGGAATCCTGAAGTTATACCTGAGCCTTGCCATATACCACCTTCAATTGGTACAACAGCTATGGGTTTGGCTCCACCTACAGGAAACAGGATGCAGAAGGGGAAAAACAGTGTCTTCGCCAATAGATGTACTTTCTTCCCCCCCAATATAATTTATTCAATTTTCAAAATTCCAATAATAACGAGCAATAACAATCGTTTACAAGATGTGTATGTAAACTTAGCATAAAAGAGAGGATTTTTCATAATCTTAGTGTTGACATCGACCGTTACCATAACTGAAGAGGGTCTATTATCTCTGGTATCGTTCCTTGAGAAACTAGATGGGATCGGATCGGTAGCCTTAAGTTTTGGCTGCGAATAATAATAAAGCAATTCTTTTTCTTTGTACAGTGGATAAAGCAGTTTCATTTCTAAGGTTCCAGAGTATAGATTCTGGGTTCTTTTTTTATAGTGTGACCACATATACCCCTAATTTACTCTAATATTTCATCCCAGAAGGGTGCTATGATAGGACATTCCATCCAGCAGTGGATGTTAAGTGCCATTCTCTTTGCAATTCCTCCACCAGAGGGAGTTTGAGTTGTGTGCGATATGAGATAACTGTACAGGGATCAAGTACCGTTTAATCACAATTTTAAGATTTTGTCGTTTCAGAGAGAGTATAGAGGATTTGTTTTTGCAGGGATTCCAAATGTCTAACCGCCTGTCTTCGTTAAGATCTGTTGTGCATGTTTTTTTTGCCAATATTTCCTGGTCTGTTAATACTGTGTTTTCTTGCAAGGATGCCAACAGATGTACTTGACCATTTTTCCACTTTAGGATTGACGGCGTTGGAAGAAGCGGCACCTTGTTAGTTGTGACTTTCTTCCAAATACAGCACAAATGCCAGGTAAGGCATCAGAGTGCAAAGTCCTGCTGCCAATGAGCGGTTGCCCTGTAACCAGATCTGTAGGATACCTGTTGCCAATACTCACACCATTCCCTCCATAGGAATTTTAGGGTTGAATTAATTCTGTTTGAGAAGACATTACGGAAGTGATAACGGTATAGGATTTGTGTTAGATCGCGCTAACAAAGGACTCTTAGAGTGATTCAGCAAGTGATTCAGCTTTATTGGAAGTAACGAACAAGCACTCAACTCAGTAAGAAACCAGAACAGAAAACAGTGGGAGCTTATGCTCCTTTTAAACATAACCGGGCTAATGTAGCCACGCCTATTTACAAATAACAACCAATAAGATTGCTTGGTTAAAGACCAATGAGAAGCTTTCCCTCGCAGGGGAACAGTTCAGTTCTGATTGGTCGCTGTTACAAAGCGACCAATAGGAAGTTCGGTCAGAGGAGCCCTGGCTTGGCTCGAAGCTTAACATGGGTGTCTAATGAGGCGATTCATGTAACTGTGCCAATACATTACAATTTGATTATTCAGCCCAGTCCGTTTCCGTTATTTGGTTGTGAAGTTTTTTTTTCCTGTGAATCATTTCCACTGTTTTCAATCCAGCTGCACCTGTTACAAGCAAACCTGGGGCCAATGGCATGATTAAAATATTTTTAAATGAAGTGATGATCAGAAATGTGGAATGGCTTACACGTATCGCCTCGGTAAGGCTGCACTTGGAATTGTTTATCTGGTTTATTTTTACATGTCCACAGATTGGTTTTGCCGAAATCCACATTGAACGTTAAACACCCTATTGCATTTTGAAATCATCCCCAAACTGTTTGGCTGAACCAAACCAGATTGATAAAAATAGAACCAAGAAGAAGAGCTGGATTTGGTTAGAAAAAAGACAGAAATTCTATCAGAGAGAGTTAGCCTTTGGGAAATAAAATTCAATACATCACACCAAGTCAGCCAAAGTCAGGCAAAGTGGGCGGAGACAAAATAAGTGGGTGGAGACAAATAAAATGAATTTCAATAGAGAGAAGTGCAAAGTCCTACACTTAGGTACAAAAAAAATCAAAGGCACAGATATAGAATGGGAGGGACTTGGCTTGACAGCAGCACATGTAAAAGTGATCTAGGTGTTCTGGTTGATCACAAGCTAAACATGAGCCTGCAATGCGATGTGACTGATAAGAAAGCGAATGCAATCTTAGGATGCATTAACAGAAGCATTGTGTCCAGATCACGGGAGGTGGTTGTTCTGCTCTATTCCGCTATGGTCAGGCCTCACCTGGAGTCCTGTGTCCAGTTTTGGGCACCACATTTTAGGAAGGATGTTGACAAGCTCAAGCATGCCCAGAAGAGGGCAACCAGGATGGTGAGAGGGTTGGAATCCAAGTCTTAGGAGGAAAGGCTGAAAGAGTTGGGTCTGTTTAGCCTGGGAAAGAGAAGGCTTAGAGGAGACATGATTGCAGTCTTCCAATATCTGAAGGGCTGTCATGTAGAAGATGGAGCAGATCTATTCTCTCATGCTCTGGACTGCAAGACTAGATCTAATGGGTGGAAATTACAAGGGAGTTGTTAACAGCTGAATATCAGGAGAAACTTCCTAACTGGTGAGAGTGGTTGAGCAGTGGAACAGACTGCCTCCAGAGATGGTGGTGGATGCTCCTTCGCTGGACATTTTCAAGCGGAGGCTGGACAACCATCTTTCAGATATGTTGTAGGGCTATCTTTTGGCTATGCTCCTGCAGAGTGCAGGGGGTTGGACTAGATGACCTGCAAGGTCCCTTCCAACTCTAACATTCTGATTCTATGGACATGCTTTAACAAGTTAAAATACTTTCTTTGCTGGATTAGGTCATTTGAGATCGTCCACATCTCTCCTTACATTTGTATCGCTGACCTGTCACTCCAATGGTGTGCCAATCCAGTGGCTGCGTTGCTGGAGTCCTACCCACAGAAGGGGCGGCCAGTGTCTCGGCCTCAGTGCCACGCAAGGTCTCTCCAAGATGGTGGGCGGGAGCTGACCCAGCTCCGCCCAGAGAGACAAAGGCTTCAAACACGCAGCCTGGCCCAAGCAGGCCTCGCCGGAGCGGCAGAAGCCCGATGGCCAACATCGCCCGGGAACGTGCGGCCAGAGAGCAAGAGGTGGAGGCGGCCCACTCAACCATGGGGGACCGCCAGAATATGTGCCGGGTCACGCTGCTTGCCTCTTTGTGGCGCTGGCGGCAGCAGCACCCGGCTTTCCTCGCACCTGCCCCTGGCATGGTCTCTCCAAGGCGGCGGCCGGCAGCCGACCCCGCTCGACCTGGAGAGACACAGGCTCAGAGTGAGCAGGCCGGCCTGAGCACACCTCGCCGGTGCAACAGAAGCCCAGCGGCCGCCCTACGCATGCCCGGGAAACGTGCAGCCGGAGAGCGAGAGGAGGTGGCGGCGCTCTGAACGACAGAGGGGTGCCAGAATACTTGCTGGGTAATGCCACTTGCCTCTTTGCCGCGGCTCACTCGGAGCAAGCTGAGGCCATGTGGAGACGGTGGCGCCAGCTCCGCACACCTGCTGTGGGGGGGGGGCTTTCTAGAGCTCATTGTATTGCTTTTATAAAACAGGCTTTGCTCCTAGTATCTCATAAGGGAAACTGGGAATGCTGATCCCCCACCATTCAGCATGTTTGTCACCTGCCCTTGCATACAGCAAAAAACCTATTTCAGAAGTTTAATATGCAAAGTAAAACACGCAGAGAATGATAAGCATTTATTGCAGTTGCCTAATGAAGAACATAAGAGAAGCCAATGTTGGATCAGGCCAATGGCCCATCCAGTCCAACACTCTGTGTCACACAGTGGCCAAAAACACCAGGTGCCCTCAGGAGGTCCAGCAGTGGGGCCAGGACACTAGAAGCCCTCCCACTGTTGCCCCCCCCAAGCACCAAGAAGACAGAGCATGCCTTGCCCCAGACAGTGTATTCCATCTATAAGAACATAAGAGAAGCCAATGTTGGATCAGGCCAGTGGCCCCTCCAGTCCAACACTCTGTGTCACACAGTAGCCAAAAATACCAGATGCCACCAGGAGGTCCAGCAGTGGGGCCAGGACACTAAAAGCCCTCCCACTGTTGCCCCCCCCAAGCACCAAGAAGACAGAGCTTCCCTTGCCCCAGACCGAGAGTCCCTATCTATACCTTGTGGCTAATAGCCACTGATGGACCTCGGCTCCATATGTTTATCTAATCCCCTCTTGAAGCCGTCCATGCCTGTAGCCGTCGACACCTCCTGTGGCAGTGAGTTCCATGTGTCAATCACTCTTTGGGTGAAGAAGAACGTCCTTTTATCTGTTTTAACCCAAAGGCAGGATAATAAGGATGTTTACCTTTGGCTTAAGTCCCTGACTTTAACAAGGGAGAACAAAATGGAAGATTGATTAATACACAGAAGGGCTGAACACCTCACGAAGCAAACCAGTAACTGGACTACCAGGAGTAAGAGACCAAAGCTGTCAGCCAACACAAATGCAACTGTGGTTAGGGATTTACTCGTCATCACCTACAGAACAGGTTGTATGCACTGCCCTTGATGCCTACAGCTGTGACTAGGTACGAGATACGCACGAAGCCTTCTGTATCATAGGCATGTGGAATGATATTTCTGAGGAACGAAAACACTAGCTAGAGGGGAGATAGAAGAAGAGGAAGAAGAGGAAGAAGAAGAAGAGGAAGAAGGAAGAGGAAGAAGAAGGAAGAGGAAGAAGGAGGAGGAGGAAGAAGGAGGAGGAGGAAGAAGGAGGAGGAGGAAGAAGAAGGAAGAAGAAGAAGGAAGAAGGAAGGAGGAAGAAGAAGGAAGAAGAAGGAGAAGAAGGAGAAGAAGGAGAAGAAGGAGAAGAAGGAGAAGAAGAAGAAGAGAGTGGATTTATACCCCGCCCTTCACTTGGAGTCTCAGAGTGGCTTACAAACTCCTTTCCCTTCACCTCCCCAGAACAGGCACCCTGTGAGGTGGGCGGGGCTGAGAGAGCTCTTGACAGAAACTGCTCTTTTTCAAGGACAGCTGTGCCAGAGCTTGTGACTGACCCAAGGTCATCCAGCAGGTGCAAGTGGAGGAGTGGGGAATCAAACCCAGTTCTCCCAGATTAGAGTCCGCGCACTTAACCACTGCACCAAACTGGCTCTCAGATTGAAAAACAACAATGGTGATGTCGAGTGGGAAAAGGCAAGAGCATCTTACGGAACAGAAGATTCTATCAGACTTCGAACCGCCTATTTGGAAGACCGAGTAAAATCTAAAACATGGATTCCCCCAAGGATGCTAAATGTGAGGAGGAGAAAGCAAAGCAAGCTGTGGTTGTCGGCGTACCAGATTCTATATAATGCAGAATGGTCTTCGCATAGAATAATTTCTTCAAACAACTTTGAGTGTTTCCTGGTAGATTACCGATTCTGCATTCTACTTAAGTATATGAAGAAATCTTTATTTAGAAGATCTATGTCCCATCATTCTAATTATAAAGCACTTAGGGTGACATAAAAGGTAAAGGTTTCCCTTGCTCGAAAGCCAGTCGAGTCCGACTCTAGGGTTGCGGTGCTCATTTCTGTTTGAAAGCCGAAGAGCCAGCGCTGTCCAAAGACGTCTCCGTGGTCATGTGGCCGGCATGACTAAACACCAAGGCGCACGGAACACTGTTACCTTTCATAGAGATTAAACAGAGAGCTCTTCCACCAGGCCTTTGGAGCCGCCACCACCATCACTGCCACTACTAGTGGTGTGGCTAACAATAGCAACAAGTGACAACTGCAGTGGAAGCCCTGAGCCGCTGATCCCGGCGTCTACTGCCCGTCTGGGTCCCCCCTAACTGAAGCAGACCAACAGAATTAGAGCAAAAAACTGGAATTTGCTAGCACTTTAACATCATGTTTGATTTTAACATTGTTTTTATATTGTTGTATTACTGTTTATAGAGCTGCGGTGGCTCAAGTGGTTAAGACGCTGAACTGCAGGCTGGAAGGTCGGTAGTTCAGCAGTTCGAGACCCGAGTGCCGCATGATGGAGTGAGCACCCGTCTCTGGCCCCAGCTCCTGCCAACCTAGCAGTTCAAAAGCAAGAAATTGCAAGTAGATAAATAGGTACTGCTTTGGTGGGAACAGCGTTCTGTACGCCTCGGCATTTAGTCATGCTGGCCACGTGACCACGGAAACGTCTTCGGTCAGCGCTGCCTCTTCGGCTTGGAAACGGAGATGAGCACCGCAACCCTAGAGTCGGACTGGACTGGCTTTCGAGCAAGGGAACCTTTACCTTTAGAAGAAGAAGAAGAGATTGGATTTATACTCCGCCCTTCACTTGGAGTCTCAGAGCGGCTTACAAACTTCTTTCCCTTCCCCTTCCCCACAACAGACACCCTGTGAGGTGGGTGGGGCTGAGAGAACTCTGACACAAATGGCTCTTTTTCGAGGACAGCTGTGCCAGAGCTTGTGACTGACCCAAGGTCACATCAGCAGGTGCAAGTGGAGGAGTGGGGAATCAAACCAGATTAGAGTCCGCGCACTTAACTACACCACCAAACTGGCTCCTATTACTATTTATGAGAAATTGTATTAATGTAATGAATCATGTTTTATGTATTCTGTGAACTTTTACTCTGTTGTAAGCCGCCCAGAGCCAGCCTAGGCCGGATGGGCGGGATAAAAATCAAGAAAATAAACAAACAATTAACAAAATAAATACAACAACTGCACCAAAATATTTTCTTTTTACAAAACCCAAATAAGTGAAACAGCAGCAAATAACATTCCTTCCCTAGCCCATCCAGATTAATTTAAAAACTCTGGAACCATTAAAAAGAGCCACGGTAAAAAATAATAATAATAATAATAATAAAAGCACCAGCATCCTCCAAAGAATCTTCAGTTTAATTACTGAAAATGTGATTCTGCGAGGAAGCACATGTCTGCATGCATGCAAAAGGGCTTTTCTCAATACTTTATTAAAGAACCGTATGTACACCTTTCACAAACTGGGAGGGGAGCAGGCTTCCCTGCTCTAACAAAAAACTCCCAAGCTTCACCACATGCAAGCAGTCCTATATAAAGAATTAACAGTTCACAGTCCATTTTTTCAACTAAGACTCTTTCAGATTCCTTGAGGAACTTCTTTCTTTCTCTCTTTCTCTCTCTCTTTTTCTTGAATGTGTTTGTTCACTGACTGCACGAAGAGATGAAAGCATTGCTGGGTGGACTTCATCCTTCTGTCCAACACATCCTTCCATACTTGGTTACTGATCAACTCTTGAAATCACCGTATTCCAAATTCAAGGCGCTTCTTCCTGGCAAGTTTATGGATATATCTGTGGTTTCCTGAACGTCTCATTCGTAATACTCAGTCTGGTTAGCCTTGCCCCGTAATAATCTATAATGTAACTAGATCCATCGGAGGGTCCCACGATCTGGAAGAGAAAGCAGTTCAGGGAACGGCATCCATTTTGAACAGAGCAATGCCACAGAAAAGTCCCCGCCTCCCTTCCACCGGCAGTGAGACATTTAGTTGTTTTAAAGATACTTATCAAGCCTCTTGAATCTTAGGATCTAAGGCGGGGCACAACATTATAAAAACAAACATTAAACAACAGATACAAAAAATATATATTAAAAACCAGGGCTATTTTTGGGCAGGAACGCACAGGAACAGAGTTCCGGCTGGCTCCCGAGTTGGCCACACCCAGCAGGAACTCATTAGCATAATAGGCCACACCCAACAGCAGAAACTCATTAGGATTGGCTACATTAGGGGTGTGTGGCCTAACATGCAAAGGGGTTCCTGCTACAAAAAAAGGCCCTGGGTTTTGACAACAAACAAGGTAAACAGAATAAGAAGCAAAAGGTGGGTGTGGCTGGATGAGCACACTTCTGGTAACATGGGGGTGTGGCCTAATGTGCTAATGAGTGGTGCTGTCAGGGGTGTGGCCTAATATGCTATTATGTTTCTTCTGTTGGGTGCGGCCTATTATGCTAATGAGTTCCTGCTGGGCTTTTTCCACACACAAAAAGCCCTGTTAAAAACCAATCTGAAAACACCTTTGGCCAGGCTCAGGCTGCCCCCAAAGCTCTCCTGAATAACTCTTGTCCTTCAGCCTTGCCGAAAAGCCAAACAATGTAGAAGAAGAGATTGGATTTATACCCCGCCTTTCACTACCCGAAGGAGTCTCAGAGCGGCTCACAAACTCCTCTCCCTTCCCCTTCCCACCACAGACACCCTGTGAGGCAGGTGGGGCTGAGAGAGCTCTGACAGACGCTGCTCTTGAGAGAAGAAGAGATTGTATTTATACCCCGCCCTTCACTACCCAAGGGAGTCTCAGAGCGGCTTACAAACTCCTTTCCCTTCCCCTCCCCACCACAGACACCCTGTGAGGTAAAAGAAGAAGAAGAGATTGGATTTATACTCCACCCTTCACTACCCAAAGGAGTCTCAGAGTGGCTTACAAACTCCTTTCCCTTCCCCTCCCCACGACAGACACCCTGTGAGGTAGGCAGGGCTGAGAGAGCTCTTGCCAGAAACTGCTCTTTTTCAAGAACGGCTCTTGTCAGAACTACGGCTTGCCCAAGGTCATCCAGCAGCTGTGAGTGGAGGAGTGGGGAATCAAACCTGGTTTATTATTTATTTATTTATTTATTCAAATTTATAGCTCACCCTCCCTGCAAGCGGGCTCAGGGCGGCTCACAAACAGGGCAACATATGCCAGTAGTTCAAACAATAAAAACAAGATAAAACCAACATTTACAACAACATAAAGTGCTCTAGATGTTACAAAAAGATCTTCAATCACAAGATGGTATCTGTGGCCCCCTGGGAATATTAGTCTCAATTCAGTGGTATGGGTTCCACATGATATTATAAATAACTTATCACAGGGTCATCATACGCCCCGATGCTACCTAACCCAGTTGGTGGTGGTGCGGCAACAATGGTGCAATGATGATGATGCAGTAGTGGTGGTACAGTAGTGGCGGTTCCTACTCAAAAGCCTGGCGGAAGAGCTCCGTCTTTCAGGCCCTGCGGAACTGAACAAGGTCCCGCAGGGCCCGGATCTCCTCCGGGAGCTCATTCCACCAGGTAGGAGCCTCCACCGAAAAAGCCCTGGCCCTGGTTGCAGCAAACCTGGCCTCCTTGGGGCCTGGGATCACCAGGAGATGTTGCGTCCCCGACCGTAGTGCCCTTGGGGGAACATATGGGGAAAGGCGGTCCCTTAGGTATGTCGGACCCTGGCCATATAGGGCTTTAAAGGTAAGAACCAGCACTTTGAAGCGAATCTGGTACGCTATTGGTAGCCAGTGGAGCGCTTTCAATGCGGGGTGGATATGCTCCCGCCTAGCGGGGCCCATCAACAGCCTGGCTGCAGCTTCCAGATTTGCGACAAAGGCAGCCCCATGTAGAGAGCGTTACAGTAGTCTAACCTCAAGGTGACCGTTGCGTGGATCACTGTGGCCAGGTCATCGCGGTCAAGGAAGGGGACCAACTGCCAGGCCAGCCGAAGATGGCAGAAGGCCGACTTGGCGGTGGCTGCCACCTGGGCCTCCATAGTTAAGGAGGAGTCCAGGAGCACTCCCAAACTCCAAACCTCCAGCGCTGGCACCTAAGGTGCCCCATCGAAGGTCGGGAGAGGGAGCCCCAACCCTGAACCGACCCGACTCAGGCCCAGGACCTCCGTCTTCGCCGGATTTAGTTTCAGCTGACTCAGTCTGAGCCAACCAGCCACGGCTTGCCACGCCCAGTGAAGATCTGGGCTAGAGCTAAACTGGCCGCCCAGCATCAGATAGATCTCCCAGATTAGAGTCCGCGTTCCTAACCACTACACCAAGCTGGTTCTCACACCAAACTGTGACATCTTTTACTGGAACAAACTGTTTGAAATTATAATTTGGTATGGAACTACTCTTAAGAGTTTGTGGAGTGACTCATAAGTAGATAAGTATGTTACACTTGATTGTCCTGATTCACACATATCGAGTCTATTCACAGATAACATCCAAATCATAGTTTGTCTAACTGTGCCTGAACTGCAGGCCTGCACGTTCCAGTCTCTGGCTCTTGAATTTTGCTCTCCATTTCCCATTTCTTGACAAATCGTCATTTACCTTTTACATGTGACTCAGAAAAAGAACGGTTTAGCTTGGAACGAAAACTGCCATTCCAATTGGACTCTGGCTGATGGCTCTGCTTTCCAGGAAAACTATCGGTTGCAAGATGTGAAGGTTCAGGAAACGTTACGTCTAAACTGATTTGATAAGGCCACCAATCTTCTACAAGTTGGGCTTCCACGGCAGTATGTCAAGCAAAGTACATATGTATCCACTTTCCTGAGTCAGCTCCAACAGCCTCCTCTGAAACTGCCATAACGTGGTAATAATAATAGTGGGAATCAAGGCCATTGTCTATTGTCAGTTATCAATGCACTTCCAACTCCACATTCAGCTTCTTCTGTGTAGAGATGTGGGAAAATTCCAAGGACATTGTGTAAGGAAATTCACTGAAGCTTTATGTACAAACCAGCTCTTAGACAAATAGAAGTAAATAACTAAAAGCCAATACAAGTAAAAACAAAATGCCAAGATCTGGAAAACACCCTACTGTTCAAAAACACTTTTCTTCAACATAGTTTCATTTGACATAAAGCTGCCCTACCTAAAAAGCTGATCTCTGCAGTACAACTTACACATTTAAAAAGGTTAATTAGCATTCAAAATTTGTATAATCTATTCCTTGGCAGGTGTTTAAAGTTCATCTCTAAAACCTAAGGAATTCATTTCTGTTCAAGGGAAGACAGTTTAAACTATTTACAGACAAGGGGGGGCTTGCCCAGGCAAGCCAAAAGAAGGCATGGGGTGTGGCCTAATATGCTAATAAGCTGTGATGTCAGGGGTGTGGGCCAATATGCTAATGAGTTTCTGCTGTTTGGTGGGGCCTATTATGCTAATGAGTTCCGGCTGAGCTTTTTCTACAAAAAGAGCCCTGGTTGAAACTATAAATATTTGACAATATTTGCATGCAATTCTGGGCAGCTTTAACTCTTAATTTCACCATAATCTTTTACTTCTTCCCCTTTCAACTTTATTTCTTCACTGTAACACGTGTATGGGAAAATGGGAAGGGTAAGGGATACATTTAGTCATAAATGAATATTATTTTTTTTCTTATTTAACCAAGTTCAAAAACAAATAAAATGATGACAGAAAAACAGGCCAGTATCCAAAGAACAGTAAACCATTATTTTATTTTGGAAACCAAGAAACAAACTCAAAACAAGCAATGGTCTACCATACATTAGAGCAAACCACTTCAGAAAATGAAGGGAGTTTTGACAGCCATTTTTCGAATGAGAGCCTGCTTTTCCAACATCCAAAATTCTACTGGCTTCGCTCAAGTCTTGCATGTGTGTCTAGGCTGCTATTTTTAAAAATTCTCATACAGTGAACTTACCTGCATTGAAATCAGAATGAAATCAATCAAGCTACCAATTCCACAAAACCCCACTGTGCAGAACTTCAACAAACCTGAGGAAAAAAATTACAATTATTCTATTAAACAGTTGCACATAAAGCTTCAGAATGCTAGTTTCAGCACATATAGACATCTCCTCTTTCTAATATTATAGGCTGGATCCTGCCTAGTTTTACACAAGTGCAAGGAGGTGGGGGTTGATATTTTCAATTCCGCCCTCCCTTGGCAGCCCTAAAGCATCCCGTAAAATGATGCTCCTGCGAGATCATAGAATCATACAATGTTAGAGTTGGAAGGGACCTTGCAGGTCATCTAGTCCAACCCCTTGCACTCTGCAGGAGCATAGCCGAAAGATAGCCCTACAACATACCTGAAAGATGGTCGTCCAGCCTCCGCTCAAAAACGTCCAGTGAGGGAGCATCCACCACCATCTCCGGAGGCAGACTGTTCCACTGCTCAACCACTCTTACAGTTAGGATGTTTCTCCTGATATTTAGCCGGTAACGACTCCCTTGTAATTCCCACCCATTCGATCTAGTCTGGCAATCCGGAGCAAGAGAGAATAGATCTGCTCCATCTTCTACATGACAGCCCTTTAGATATTTGGAGACTGTAATCATGTCCCCCCTAAGCCTTCTCTTTCCCAGGCTAAATATGCCCAACTCTTTCAGCCTTTCCTCGTAAAACCCTTCTCAGTTTTTAATGTGTATGTCAATGGGGTTCTGAAAACCATCTTGATGAAGTGACATTACAGGAAGCCAATGGAGCGTATCAGTGATTTTTAATGGGTTTTTCTATGTCCTGAAATGGCCTATAATGTACTACCAAGACAGAAAGCTAGCTATTCCTTTATCTTCTTGACCCTGGTCAGTTTACAAGGTATAATTCAAGCAGTTGTCATTCTTGAGGCCCGATCATTACACATGTTTTCTCAGAAGTAAATCCTACCATGTTCATGAGTGGTTTTTTTTGGGGGGGGGGGAGACTTAGGGTGACCCTGGAGGATTCTCAAGGCAAGAGACCGGAACACCTAGATCCCTTTCACATGTGGCTTGACATCAGCTCATGTGAAAGGGATCTGGGTGTTCTGGTTGATCACAAGCTAAACATGAGCCTGCAGTGCGATGTGGCTGCGAAGAAAGCGAATGCAATCTTAGGGTGCATTGACAGAAGAAGCATTGTGTCCAGATCACGGGGGGGTGGTCGTTACACTCTATTCTGCTATGGTCAGGCCTCACCTGGAGTCCTGTGTCCAGTTTTGGGCACCACATTTGAGGAAGGATGTTGACAAGCTCGAGCGTGTCCA
Organism: Gekko japonicus; assembly: GCF_001447785.1. NCBI lineage: Eukaryota > Metazoa > Chordata > Lepidosauria > Squamata > Gekkonidae > Gekko > Gekko japonicus. The sequence continues at coordinate 13,870 of NW_015172136.1, read as the reverse complement.
GAAGAGGGCAACCAGGATGGTGAGAGGGTTGGAATCCAAGTCTTAGGAGGAAAGGCTGAAAGAGTCGGGTCTGTTTAGCCTGGGAAAGAGAAGGCTTAGAGGGGACATGATTGCAGTCTTCAAGTATCTGAAGGGCTGTCATGTAGAAGATGGAGCAGATCTATTCTCTCTTGGTCTGGATTGCAAGACTAGATCTAAGGGGTGGAAATAACAAGGGAGTCGTTACCGGATAAATATCAGGAGAAACGTCCTAACTGTCAGAGTTGTTGAGCAGTGGAACAGTCTGCCTCTGGAGGTGGCGGATGCTCCTTTGCTGGACGTGTTCAAGCGGAGGCTGGACAACCATCTTCCGGGTATGTTGTGGGTATGTAGGGCTGTCTTTCGGCTGTGCTCCTGCAGAGTGCAGGGGGTTGGACTAGATGACCTTCAAGGTCCCTTCCAGCTCTAACATTCTATGATTCTATGATGTCCAGAGGTGGTTTGCCATTGCCTACATCTGCATGGTGACTTGGTATTCCTTGGTGGTCTCCCATCCAAAACACGAACCAGGACTGACCCTGCTTAGCTTCTGAGATCTGATGAGATCTTACACCCTGTACATTATCACAACCAGTAACCATACTTAAAGATAAAGAGATACTCACCTAAAGCAGGATATCCTAGATAAAACCGATCTGCTCCCAACCAACCAAGAAATAAAGACAGAGTTACTGCTACTTTGTAGGAATAACCATTTCTAGGAACAAAAACAAGAGGGGGGAAAAGAGTTGAAATTATTTATTAAACCATCCTCATTAAATTAATTTGCAATGGCTTTCAGTCGCTTACTTAACAAGAAAATTCACTTCAGAACCTAACTGCTTCACAGCTTGGTCAGATGGAAATTCAGCCATGCCTATACACCAACAACATATGACCCGAAATACATACAAGGAGCAAATGTTTTCAGAATCAATATTGGCAGTACTGCTCTATTTGTAATTAATTAATGCAATATGGACATGGAAACATCTATTTAGGCTTGAACAGTCTCAGGCTTGATTATCCTTCTAGTTCAAACAGAAAGTGAGTCTTGCTTCACATGGCCATTTTACAGGATGAAAACAATGGGAGCTGCCAAACCACACTAGCAATGAGAATAATTCAGAAGAGAAGAAGAGGAGATTGGATTTACACCCCGCCCTTCACTCGGCGTCTCAGAGCAGCTTACAAACTCCTTTCCCTTCCCCTCCCCACAACAGACACCCTGCGAGCAATGTTCCCTCTAAGTTACGGAGTCTTGTGAGCCAAAATTCTACTTGGTGAGCTACTGGCATTAAAGTTGTGAGCGAGCGATTTGGCTGCTGCATAAATCAGTTTGCTCTGGAGCCCTCCTTCCTGAGCAAAGACAAAAATGTGTGAGCCGGAGGCTAAAAAACTGTGAGCTAGCTCACACTAACTCAGCTTAGAGGGAACACTGCCTGCGAGGTAGGTGGGGCTGAGAGAGCTCTTTCGAGAACTGCCCTTTCAAGGACAGCTCTTGTCAGAACTACGGCTTGCCCAAGGTCATCCAGCATCTGCAAGTGGAGGAGTAGGGAATCAAACCCAGTTCTCCCAGATTAGAGTCCACACACTTACCCACGACACCAAACTGGCTCTCACTACACCAGACATTCATACCCAATTCAGTGATTCTATACTTAAGCACATAGGCTATTTACAGACTTTTCAAAATGCAGAGTGCCACAGCCTATACACACTGAACCATTCCACAGGCACAACAGATTTTAAAGAAGGCAACAAGTCACACTTTACAGGTAGTCCATGAGTTGGAAATGTAAAAAATCCCTGTTTAGAGATCTAGACCTATTTTTTCATTCCGTATTCCTTTTCTCCCTACAGCATACGAGATTCATCAAGCAGCACTAAGGAAGTTGAACAAGACCAGGGGTCATTTCCTGCAGGAGCGCACAGGAGCAGAGCTCCAACAGTAAGGAGCCCAGGGGGCGGGCACAGGCAACAAGCCCCACCCCCTGCTCCTAGCAGCCCTCAGTTAGAGCAAGAAGCAGCCAGGTAAGTTGCAATTGCTGGTGTGATCGCACCACTTCTTTGCCGCGCTGCAGGATCATCGTGTGATTGGCACCTGCCCCCTAACCACGGGACCTCGAAGGGACGTCTGATCGTGCAACCGCGCGTTATTTTCCTCCGGGGCAAACAGCCACACTTCCCCCCCACATTTTCCAGCCCGTATGACCGGGGCCGAGGATTGGCTACATTAGGGGGGGTGTCGCCTAATATGCAAAGGAGTTCCTGCTACAAAAGAGCCCTAATACAGAAGACCATCCAGTGTAAGAAATATGTGGAACCCCTTTCCACTTGGTGAAGGCCCCAGTCTTTACCACACATGGGAATGTACGGCAAAATGTGACAACATGGTTTTTCATAATACACTGAACTGGCCATGTTATCAGTTAGCTGTCTATGTGATAGAGCTCAGAAAAAAGAAGACTGAAGAACATTTCAAAATAAGGGAAGCTAAAGCCTATAAAATATTTTATACTTAAACACTCCTAGCCAGTGTGGCAACATTTCATACTGATATAATTGGAGACACCGTAGACTGAGTACATATTGAGCACAATTATTCACGTACACATTCCTGCATTCGATGGGTCTGTAGAATCCAATTCCTTTCCCAGTAAACTGAGTTTCATTTCCACTGAAATCCTTGCATGTAATATTTGGTGCTGGATGACAGGCAACTGAGGGGGGAAAACAAGAGTTATGAGACCAATACATTACAACGTCCTGGGTTGATCTCCACAGGAAGACCCCACAGCACAAAACTGAAGAAACAAAGAATGTGCATATTCTCAAAACACTCAGCACAAAGGAGCGGCTATTGCTGGCTCTAGCACAGTTAAGATTAAGTCTGCTGTATAGAGTCTGTCTCTTGTTAGTTGTTTCTAAAGTTTCAGAAATAGTAGGGGGGGGTGTTCCTTTAACTCCTGAATCCATTCTACTAACGTTTTGGCCTGACCACTCCTTTTCTCCTTTGCGTAGGGATCTCATTTCTCTCCTGCTAAAGGTAAAGGTAAAGGGTCCCTTGCTCGAAAGCCAGTCGAATCCGACTCTAGGGTTGCGGTGCTCATCTCCGTTTCAAAGCCGAAGAGCCAGCGCTGTCCGAAGACGTTTCCGTGGTCATGTGGCCGGCATGACTAAACACCAAGGCGCACGGAACGCTGTTACCTTCCCACCCAAGCGGTCCCTTATTGATCTACTTGCAATTTCTTGCTTTCGAACTGCTAAAAGCTGGCAAATCAGTATTAGCTCAATTATGGAAATCTAGGAAAATACCCTCACTTAAAGTATGGTTCCAGAAAGTGTGGGATATAGTTATTCAGGATAAAATAGCCATACAAATATTGCTGATGGAGACCCCAGGTTATAAAAATAATTTTGTGGAAAAGTGGTATCCTTTTATAGATTATGTAAACAACAATCCCTCTGTGGAATGTAAAATATCTTCAAAATATCTAGAATTTATTTTGCTTTAGGTCTGTTCCTAAAATATGGAATGCAAATCTAGGTTTTAGTCGGTGTATGTATATGTCTATATAATGTAATTACGTTATGTTGTTGCTGATATGTTATGGTTGAATATGTTAATAAATGTTAAATTAAAAAACTAAGTCTGCTGAAAAATACTGTTTTACAGATCACCATAAAAAGTAACAATTGTTAAATATCCGCCAATAATATGACTAGTTTATCCTAAACTGACCGTCGTGGTAAGAGGGATATTATGCTCAACAAAAATCAGCCTCATATCTTGGACACTGGAATGTGACATAGGTAGAGATGTAAAATTTCCAAAACTTTTGAAGCTCAGAAAAAGAAACATTTTTCCCCGCGGGAAAATGGAAATTTTTAGAAAAAATAAAACATTAAAACATTAAAAAACATAAAAGCTATTCTAGTAACAAATTCAGCAGAAATGGGCACCGACTAGAGATGTAAAATTTCTCGAAATTTTGGTTTTTCCGGTTTTTTAAGGGGAAAAAATGGAAATTTTTGGAAAAATTGAAAAAAATGCCACATTAGTACTTCTCTTTTTCTCCCCGAGATTGAAAGTCATTCTGTTACTTTAGGAACATAAAATATGACTATGGACATTTTTACTTGGCATGAAATTATCACAACTAGCATATTAAAAATATAGTGTATCCAAACAGTTATTACAAACGGAATACCCACCACACACGCAAAAACAAAACTGAAACCTTCTTCTTTTCTTGTGACAATAGCACCTCCTAAAGGAAGAAATGCTTGTCCTCAGTGCACAGAAATTAGATCAATCTGATACCATACATATTTTTTAGAAACGATTTGGAAAATATTTGAACACCTTGTCCTAAAATATTTTATTCATCATGTTAAAATAAAACGTTCCATAATCAATTCTTTTCTTTTTTCAATTTTTTTGGAAAAAAACAAAAAAGGCTTCAGGGAAAAAACAGGGGGGAAACGTTCCCCCCCCCCGAATTTTTCTAGGTTTTTTCCCAGGCCTTCACATCTCTAGACATGGGGCAAATCCTCAATAAATTGTTGATCGGAGGAGCAGCTGAAGCTGTCAAGATTCACTGGAAAAAGGCCTACAGCAAAAGGTCGATCCAGGAGGGCAACCGTGTTGGTCTGTAGCAGGAGAACAAATTTTGAGTCCAGGGGCACCTTTAGGACCAACAAAGGGTTTCAAGGTATGAGCTTTCGTGTGCAAGGAACACTTTTTCGAATATACTGGAATGGAAGGTAACTAGGGGGCTGTCTGTGTGCAAGAAAACAACTGTTGGCCTTATAGCCTTAGCTTGTTATTTAGTTTTGTCTTTGCATATCTTAAAAACATCTTCGTCATGTTACATGTTAATCTGCTGTTCAACCTGTCTATACGTTTGAACTGTTACCTGCCATTCCAATGTATCTGAAAAAGCGTGCCTGCACACGAATGCTCATACCTTAAATAAACCTTTGTTGGCCTTAATAGAGCCACTTGACTCAAAATTTGTTCTATAACAACAAAAGGTATGCACATCCTATCATGGAAAGTGAACAATACCATACACACACTGGCCACCCCCCGGTATTAATTCCTGAAGGGCCTCATAATCCATCATTTCATAAAAGAATATAATCCATTTATCAGGAGTGTATACTCTTACCACAGTTTCATCAGACAACATGCAGTTCAAAAAGCATCCGATCCCCATCGTCCTTACCGTATGCAGTATGATTTCTACAGTTCTCGGCTTCCTGAGTGTCATTGTCTATTTTAGGATCATCACAAATATATGTTTGAATAATTAAGGGAAACAAATGTAAACAAATTCCTGAACAAGTGCCCAGCACTAGCATCACAGTAAGTTTTTCAGCAACCAGAAATTTTACATTGACCAATAGCCTTTTTCCTTCTCAACACACAAAACTTGCAGCTGTCCATACCACTGGAACAAACATTACATCTAAGGGCTTGGCTAGATGACCAAAGAAACTTAACTGCTGCTATTTTTGTCCCCTTTTCCTCATTACAGCTCAATAGACAGAACACATGACAGGATATCAGGACACTACTGTGGTGGTAGCCAATGATGTCGAGAAGGAGGAGGAGGAGAAGAAGAAATTGGATTTATACCCCGCCCTTCACTACCCAAAAGAGTCACAGAGCGGCTTACAATCTCCTTTCCCTTCCCCTCCCCACAACAGACACCCTGTGAGTTAGGTGGGGCTGAGAGAGCTCTTGACAGAAACTGCTCTTTGTCAAGAACAGCTGTGCCAGAACTATGGCTTGCCCAAGGTCATCCAGCAGGCCAAAAATACCAGGTGCCATCAGGAGGTCCAACAGTGGGGCCAGAACTCCAGAAGCCCTCCCACGGTTGCCCCCCCCCAAGCACCAAGATGACAGAGCATCACTTGCCCCAGACTGAGAGCCCCTATCTATACCTTGTGGCTAATAGCCACTGATGGACCTCTGCTCCATATGCTTATCCAGGGCTCTAGTCGGGGGGGAGCTCTCAGGTACGGAGCTCCGGAAGAGAACCTCTAGGGGGCGGGGCGGTCACGTGGTGAAGCCCCGCCCCCTTCTTTACCCCGCCCTCTGCTTCGATCCTCATTCCGTTTGGGAATGAGGATGAAGCAGGAGGGTAAGTAGCCGGGCCTTCTGACACACTTCCGGTGATGTCAGGGGGTGTGGCCTTCTGTCACTTCCGGTGATGTCAGGGGGCGTGGCATATGCAAATAAGTTATGCTAATGAGTTATGCTAATGAGCTCCGGCAGCTCTTTTTCTACAACAAGACCCCTGTGCTTATCTAATTCCCTCTTGAAGCCGTCCGTGCTTGTAGCCGCCACTACCTCCTGGGGAAGTGAATCACTCTTTGTGAATCACTCTTTGGGTGCAGAAGTCCTTCCTTTTATCCCTTCCAACCCGACTGCTCGGCAATTTCATGGAGTGCCCAGGAGTTCTTGCATTGTGAGAAAGGGAGGAAAGGACTTCTTCCTCCACCTGCTCCATCCCAGGCATCATCTTATAAACCTCGATCGCGTCACCCCCTCAGATTGGATTCATACCCCGCCCTTCACTACCCAAAAGGAGTCTCAGATCGGCTTACAAACGCCTTTTCCCCTCCCCAAAAAATGTTCCCTCTAAGCCGTGGAGCCTTGTGAGCAAAAATTCTACTTCGTGAGCTGCCGGCATTAAAGTTGTGAGCGAGCGATTTGGCTGCTGCATAAATGAGTTGGCTCTGGAGCCCTCCTTCCTGAGCTGAGACAGAAATGTGCGAGCCGGAGGCAAAAAAACTGTGAGCTAGCTCACACTAACTCAGCTTAGAGGGAACACTGCTACAGACACCCCTTGTCTCCGTTGCAAAGCCTGTCATCCCCATAGTATCCAGGGGCTTTTGCATCCTCGCAGCTTCAGGATATTGGCCGACTCGAAGATCCTCACACTTCAGCAACGGCGGGTCGCCTCCCTCCACGCTCCGTGCCGTGAGAGCCGCCACCCAGACGGCGCCCAGGGACCAGAGAACGGCCGCCGTCCCTTTCTTTCCCCGGCTGCCTGAGCACGGCTCCCCGTGCCGGGCAGCCATGTTAGACAACAGACCCCATTGGTCAGCTGACACCCTCTCGACCTATCGAAGAGCGCCGACGCCTCGCGGAAAAAAAGAAACCAGGAAGAGGAAGTGCCGGTCTCCCACGGAAACAGCCGTCGTTTGCCCGTAACAAAGATGGGCTCCGATGTCGTATGGCTTTGAAGGGGACTGAAGGCGGACATCCGCCCTCTCTCGGTGAAGGGCTAGGGAACCAGGCTCCCTTAGTGATAAACCTCGATCCCGTCACTCCTCACCAGTGTTCCCTCTAAGCTGTTAGTGTGAGCTAGCTCACAGTTTTTTTAGCCTCCAGCTCACATATTTTTGTCTCAGCTCAGGAAGGAGGGCTCCATAGGGTTGCCAGCCTCCAGGTGGGGCCTGGAGATCTCCCGCTTTTACAACTGTTCTCCAGCTGACAAAGACCAGTTCCCCTGGAGAAAATGGCCCCTCTGAATGGTGGACTCTATGGCACTGTACTATGCTGAGGCTGCTCCCCTCCCCAAACCCTGCCCCCTCCTGGCTCCGCCCCCAAAGTCTTCAGGTGTTTTCCAACCCAGACCTGGCAACCCTAGGGCTCCAGAGCAAACCAATTCATGCAGTGGCCAAATCGCTTGCTCGCAACTTTAATGCCAGCAGCTCACAAAGTAGAATTTTTGTTCACAAGACTCCACAGCTTAGAGGGAACATTGCTCCTCACGGAGCCCCAAGCGCTTTAACGTGGAGAAACGACGGCTGAGGGGGGTGACAGGATCGAGGTTTATAAGATGATGCGTGGGACAGAGCAGGTAGGGGAAGAAGGACTTTTCTCCCTTTCTCACAAGACAAGAACTCGCGGGCACATCAATGCTCCCTCTAAGCCATGGAGTTTCATGAGCAAAAATTCTGCTTTGTGAGCTACTGGCATTCAAGTTGTGGGCGAGTGATTAGGCTACTGCATTAGATTAGTTTGCTTTGGAGCCGTCCTTCCTGAGCTAAGGCAACAATGTGTGAGCCGGAGTCTAAAAAACTGTGAGCTGAGCTATCTCACACTAACTCAGCTTAGAGAGAACATTGGTGGACACTCCATGAAATTGCTAAGCAGCCAGGTTGGAACAATAAAAGGAAGTCCTTTTTTTCCCCCTTCACCCAAAGAGTGATTCACACGTGGAATTCACTGCCACAGGAGGTGGTGGCACCACAAACATGGACGGCTTCAAGAGGGAATTAGATAAGCATATGGAGCAGAGGTCCATCAGTGGCTATTAGCCACAAGGTATGGATAGGAACTCTCAGTCTGGGGCAAGGGATGCTCTGTATTCTTGGTGCTTGGGATTGGGTGCTTGGTCGAATCTGCCCTTGTCTTTCCCACCGTGTCCCAGCCGTCTATGTCTTCAAAAAAGCTGTCTACATTTGCTTTCGTTTTCACACCTCAACAGTGCTAGCATACTTTTGCCTGTCTGTATATGTTTATCGCCCTCTTGTGGCGGCTCCACTCTCATTGCGCCCCCACATCGCTTTAAATAAATCTTCTCCAAACAACTTTCAAACAAGCATAGAGAAAGATGGTGTCACAGCAGCACTTAACCACTACACCAAACTGGCTCTGGCCACAGATGGACCTCTGCTCCATATGCTTCTCTAGTTCCCTCTTGAAGCCGTCCATGCTTGTAGCTGCCACCACTTCCTGTGGCAGTGAATTTCATGTGCTAATCACTCTTTGGGTGAAGATGTACTCCAGCCAGTTTGGTGTAGTGGTTAAGTGCGTGGACTCTAATCTGGGAGAACCAGACTGAAGGGCAAAGATGAAGTTTTGTAGAAATGTCAGTCAGCCTGAAGAAAACCATCCTGTCCCATTACTAGAGGCCTGAGGTTGGAAAAAGGCAATTGAAGAGTTTCATGGTATGGGTGTAATTAACATTCGCTTAGGTAAATATTACGCCTATGGTTTTCCCTAGGGGCTGTTGAAAACTCTGCTTGTCCAGATAGTTATCGCCATGGTCTACGTTTGGGGAGAGAATAAATGGCAGAGGAATTTTTTTACATGGTTTAGGAAACCCAACTCAAACTGCAATGATATGGACTATCTATGACATTTTAGAAATAGTCTCCACTTCATCCGTTCCCTGCTCTGCCACAGAAGTCACGTCATGGCCATGTGCCAATCACTCACTCTCTCAGCAGAACCTACCTTGCAGAGCTGTTGTACAGATAAGACAAGAAGCAGTTCCTTGCTGCCCTGGGTTACTTAGCAAGACCTGTAAAAGGATCAGATACATGAAACTGTACATATTTGATCGGATCATGTATTTGCAGGGGCCATTATCACAAGTGTGATCTGGGCTCAGAGTAATGATGCTTGGGGTCTGCTTTCCGAATCACCAGTCGTGAATCAACACTGCAACCGGGAGAGCCAGCAATTTGGTATGCACGGAGTAGTTTAAAAAAAATAGTAAAAATTGTTCTGGGCTAGAAACTAGTGCAGCCTTACTCTAGGCCTCCATCCCCTCCTTCACACCCACTCTCTCCTCCCTTCACCTTTCCAGCTCGACTTTCCTTTCTTGCATCAGCCCTTCCAGTCACAGAATCCTAGAATGTTAAGAGTTGGAAGGTACCTTGCAGGTCATCTAGTCCAACCCCCGGCACTCCGCAGGAGCCTAGCCGAAAGACAGCCCTACAACATACCCAAAAGATGGCCGTCCAGCCTCTGCTTGAAAACATCCAGCAAAGGAGCAACCACCACCACCCGAGGCAGACTGTTCCACTGCTCAACCACTCTGACAGTTAGGAAGTTTCTCCTGATATTTAGCTGGTAACGACTCCCGTGTAATTTCCACCCATTAGATCTAGTCTTGCAGTCCGGAGCAAGAGGGAATAGATCTGCTCCATCTTCTACGTGACAGCCCTTCAGATATTTGAAGACTGCAATCACGTCCCCTCTAAGCCTTCTCTTTCCCAGGCTAAACATACCCAACTCTTTCAGCCTTTCCGTCATCCCACCAAGGCGTGCCAGGCGCCGGCAGCTGCCAAGAAAAAGATTCCCCTTGCCATAGCTACCCACCCGGCTCAAGCCACGCCCCCTTCTCCCTCTGGGAGCTGGGAATTTTGCTTAGTCCTCAGTCCCACGTTCTTTTCCCTAACCATGCCCTCGTTTTGCTCAGGCGATGCCCCTGACAATATAAAAGGCTGTCTAGCTCTCCCTCCTTCACGCTTTCCCAAGTGGAAACACCCAAGTGGAAAGGAAGCTAATGCAATCTAAGGATGCATTAAGGGAAGCATTGTGTCCAGATCACGGGAGGTGGTCATTCCGCTCTATTCTGCTATGGTCAGGCCTCACCTGGAGCCCTGTGTCCAGTTTTGGGCACCACATTTTAGGAAGGATGCTGACAAGCTAGAGCGTGTCCAGAAGAGGGCAGCCAGGATGGTGAGAGGGTTGGAATCCAAGTCTTACGAGGAAAGGCTGAAAGAGTTGGGACTGTTTAGCCTGGGAAAGAGAAGGCTTAGAGGGGACACGATTGCAGTCTTCAAGTATTTAGAAGATGGAGCAGATCTATTCTCTCTTGCTCCGGACTGCAGGACTAGATCTAATGGGTGGAAATTACAAGGAAGTTGATACCAGCTAAATATTAGTCTTACGAGGAAAGGCTGAAAGAGTTGGGTATGTTTAGCCTGGGAAAGAGAAGGCTTAGAGGGGACACGATTGCAGTCTTCAAGATGGAGCAGATCTATCCTCTCTTGCTCCGGATTGCAAGACTAGATCTAATGGGTGGAAATTACAAGGGAGTCGTTACCAGCTAAATATCGGGAGAAACTTCCTGTCAGAGTGGTTGAGCAGTGGGACAGACTGGCTCGGGAGGGGGTGGATGCTCCCTTGCTGGATGTTTTCAAGTGGAGGCTGGACGACCATCTTCAGGGTATGTGGTGGGGCTATCTTTCTGCTATGCTCCTGCAGAGTGCAGAGTCTCATTTCTCAACTCCAATACGTTTTCAAGCGGAGGCTGGACGGCCATCTTCCGGGTGTGTTGTAGGGCTCTCTTCCGGCTGTGCTCCTGCAGAGTGCGGGGGGGGGGTTGGACTAGATGACCTTCAAGGTCCCTTCCATCATTTTATGATTCTCTCAAGCAAGACTAGAATTCCTTTCCTCACTCCTCCATGTGCCTGTACATAAAAACGTTTCTCAGAAGAAGGAGGAAGAGGGAAAAAATGGAAAGGGGATGGCCTCCCTCCTACCAGCGTCTCATAAAAGACTGCTCCACAGCAAATCATAAGGAGATAACATTAAACACAGGGCTATTTTTGGGCAGGAACGCACAGGAACGGAGTTCCGGCTGGCTTCCGAGTTGGCCACGCCCACAGCCAAAACCTCTGCGTATGCATGGCTACAGAAGGAAGGCCTGGAGAGCAACCCCCCCCCG
>NW_015172136.1:0-2308 GCF_001447785.1 Gekko japonicus | reverse complement strand
GCGTAGTTTGGCGGGGCCCCCGCCGGCGGGCGGGTGGGGGGGCCTGGAAGGATCAAGGAGGTATTTAAATGCCTACCTGTGCCTCCCCTCCAAGGGCTGGCTTGCCCGGGCTCCCTGCAGCTGCCGGGGGGGGGGGCCTGGAAGGATCAAGGAGGTATTTAAATGCCTACCTGTGCCTCCCCTCCAAGGGCTGGCTTGCCCAGGCTCCCTGCAGCTGCAGGGTGCTTGGGCAAGCCAAGGGAAGGCAGTTTAAACTGCTTTCCCTTCCCTTCAAGGGGGGGGGCTTGCTCAGGCTCCCCACAGTCGCGGGGTGCCCGGGCATGCCAAGGGAAGGCATGGGGTATGGCCTAATATGCTAATGAGCTGTGATGTCAGGGATGTGGCCTAATATGCTAATGCGTTTCTGCTGTTGGGTGTGGCTTATTATGCTAATGAGTTCCTGCCGGCCTTTTTCTACCAAAAAAGCCCTGATTAAACATATACTAACACAGAGAGAGTTCTAGTAGAATTATCTTTCCTTATTGCTATGTAATATGTTGTTTGTATCCTTCTCTGTTTGTACTAGTTCACGAAGTATGCTGTCTTAATGTATGGCTTATTCATGCTTTATATGTATCAGCAGGGGGCGGATGAAGGGTCACGGGTGCCCTAAGCACTGACCAATCTTGGTGCCCCCCCCTCCTTTCCACACTGACCTAGTCCATTTTAGTTGTTGACCTGTCTGACCCAGATATACAATGCAGGTTGTAGCAATACAAAAATGTATTCATAGGATAACACAATATACTGTACAAACTAAGCCTTTTCACCCTTTTCCCAACTTTGTGGTGCCCCCTTTGGCCCTGGTGCCCTAAGCACACGCTCAGTCTGCTTAATGGTTAATCTGCCACTGTGTACCAACCTAGCAGTTCCAAAGCAAGAAATTGCAAGTAGATGAATAGGTACCACTTCAGTGGGAAGGTAACAGCGTTCCGTGCGCCTTGGTGTTTAGTTATGCCGGCCACATGACCACGGAAACGTCTTCGGACAGCGCTGGCTCTTCGGCTTGGAAACGGAGATGAGCACCGCAACCCTAGAGTCGGATCCAACTGGCTTTTGAGCAAGGGAAACCTTTACCTTCACTTTATCAGACAAGTCACCTTGTAAAGTATGCAATAATCAAAGTAATAAAATGATTATTATTAATAATAAAAGACTGCTCATTCTCGGCCTTAAATCAAGTAAAAAAATAGAGGAGGCGGGAGCGCGCGTCAGTAGCCCGGCTGGCCGGCCAAGCGACTCGGGTCTGGTCGGGGCGGCGGCTTTTCCCCTCCACAGACGCCCAGACACCGCCGAGAGAAGGAGGAGGAGGCAGAGCCCCAGCATGGCCCTCTCGACGCCGGTGAACGGGGTGAAGGAGGAGGGCGACAAGGAGCCGCTCATCGAGCTCTTCGTCAAGGTAAAAAAAAAACCAACCAAACAAACGAGACAACCTCAATATAGAGTCATTTCCCCAGAACCTCGGGCTGGATGCATCGCCCTTTCCCCCTATCCCTTCCAATGTCCCCTCTGAGCTGTGGAGTCCTGTGAGCAAAGATTCTACTTTGTGAGCTACTGGCCTTTAAAGTTGCGAGCGAGCCGTGTTGCACCTGAGCAAAGACAAAACAAAGTGCGAGCCAGAGGCTAAAAAAGTGGTGAGCTGGCTAACACTCACTCAGCTTAGAGGGAACGCTGGCTGAGACCAAAGTCTGCGAGCTGGAGGCTAAAGAATTGTGAGCTGGCTCACACTGGCTCGGCTTAGGGGGAACGCTGGCTGAGACCAAAGTCTGCGAGCTGGAGGCTGGAGGCTAAAGAATTGTGAGCTGGCTCACACTGGCTCGGCTTAGGGGGAACGCTGGCTGAGACCAAAGTCTGCGAGCTGGAGGCTAAAGAATTGTGAGCTGGCTCGCACTGGCTCAGCTTAGAGGGGACGCTGGCTGAGACCAAAGTCTGCGAGCTGGAGACTAAAGAATGGTGAGCTGGCTCGCACTGGCTCAGCTTAGAGGGAACGCTGGCTGAGACCAAAGTCTGCGAGCTGGAGGCTAAAGAATGGTGAGCTGGCTCGCACTGGCTCGGCTTAGGGGGAACGCTGGCTGAGACCAAAGTCTGTGAGCTGGAGGCTAAAGAATTGTGAGCTGGCTCGCACTGGCTCGGCTTAGAGGGGACGCTGGCTGAGACCAACATCAACGAACTGGAGGCTAAAGAATGGTGAGCTGGCTCGCACTGGCTCAGCTTAGAGGGGACACTGGCTGAGACCAACGTCAACGAACTGGAGGCTAAAGAATGGTGA
>NW_015172135.1:120221-120575 GCF_001447785.1 Gekko japonicus | reverse complement strand
CTGTGTGGGAAAGGGGCGAGAGGCCGGAGACGACGAGGAGCCACGGGTGCGCAGCCGGGTGGGCCTGAGCCGTCGACGGGAGTCCCGGCCTGGCTCCCTTCTGCTCTGGTCTGTGCCGGAGGTCTGCGGCGCCGTCCGAAACAGAGTCCGCCCCCCGCCCCCTTCTAAGCAGGTCGGCTCCCAGGGACCCAGAAATCCCCCAGGGCTGCGGGGTTGCGCGTCGCGAGGGACCGGAGCGCTGAGGGTCTCTTCCCTCCCTTCTCCCTGCCTCCGTCGCTGGAACCGGCTCTGAGAAAGGGGTGCGACACCCCCCACCCCACCCCCGCGTCCTTTCGGAAGGAACCGGCCGAAGAG
>NW_015172135.1:117674-119937 GCF_001447785.1 Gekko japonicus | reverse complement strand
TATCTATCTATCTATCTATCTATCTATCTATCTATCTATCGACCGACCGACCGACCGACCGACCGACCGACCTATCATCTACCTGCCTACTTACCTGTCTATCTTTCTATCTTTATCATCTGTCTATCCGTTTCTATCTATCATCTGTCTGTCAGTCTGTCTGTCATCTTTTTTCCTCTGTCCTCTCTCTGTCTGGAATGTCCGAGTTCGCGTCCCTCTCCCTGCCCGTCTGCCCGCCTCTGTCCTCTGTCTAAACTCCGAAGTTTTACCCCCGTTCGATTCTCAAGGACTCCGCGGGTGATTCCCCAAACTGGCCCGAGGATCCAGACGGGAGAATCCAACGCCGAGGGAAGTCCGGGGGGAGGGTCAGCTTTTTGGGGAGCCCCGGACCCGCTTTTACCCCGACACTCCGCCTGGTCTCTCGGGGGCTGCTGTTCTCGTCCCCTTCCGACGGCGGCGCGGCCTCGGGCTCTTCTTCTGGGCGGGGCGAGGCTGAATAAACAGACGGGGAGCGGCTTTGCCGGACAGTCGGGGTTGGGGGGCTGTCGGGGGTTTTGCTTGGGGTTTTTGTGCCTCCCTTCGGAATCCTGGGAAGACAGCGGGGCACCGGCTGGGCACCAAAAACACGCTGGCGGGGCGACGCTGAATAAACAGACGGGGAGCGGCTTTGCCGGACAGTCGGGGTGGGAGTGGGGGGCTGTCGGACTTTTTGTGCCTCCCTTCGGAATCCTGGGAAGACAGCGGGGCACCAGCGGGCCACCAAATGCCCGCAAAGGGCCGGGGAAGCGTCGAAGGTGTGGGTGGGGGGGGGGAGCAATACAGATGATCAGGGGGTGCCCAACAGTGTTCCCTCTAGGCTGAGTTAGTGTGAGCTAGCTCACAGTTTTGAAGCCTCCGGCTCACACGTTTTTTGTCTTAGCTCGGGAAGGGATGGCTCCAGAGCAAACGAACGTATGCAATAGCCAAATCGCTGGCTCACAACTTTAATTCCAGTAGCTCACAGAGTAGAATTTTCGCCCACAAAAGGCTCCACAGCTGAGAGGGAGCCTTGGTGGTGGTGCCCAGCAACCCTTTTCTCAATCTCCCCAGCAGCACCTCTTGAATTCTGACACAGCCTGGCGGGCACCACACACGAAAAAGGGTGGGGGTCCCGCAGGGGGCGGAGCCAACGACAAAATGTGCCCCCCCCCATGCGTGACTCTCATGGCGTTGTAGTCGAAGGCACCAATTCGGTCAGACGTTGAATCTGCAGGGCCAGCCGGAAGTCCTGCCCGGCACAAGCACCACCCGTCCCTATCCCACTTCCTAAGAACACTAGGTGGGCGCCGCGTTGGGGACCCCTGAAATTAACTCGTGGGGGAAATACGGCAATGAGGCGAACCCCGCAGAAGAGCGCCTGCCCCGGGACTGAGATCTGTCGAACTCGGCCTAGGATCGCACCGTTAGCCACGCAAAAGGCCGGATGTTTCAGCCCAGTGAAGCGCAGAGCCACTGAGACTGCAGTCCGGTCACAAGTGACTTGGGAGCAGGGAGCCCCGCTTGTTGGCTGGCCACCCCACAGCTAAGCGCGGTAGTTCTGCGGGGTGACAAGGCGTCCCTCCACCGCCCCCGTGCATGTGGTCCCGAGAGTGGCAGGGAGCTCAGGGCGGGGGTCTGGGGTCCCTTCCCAGAGACAGACAATTCCACACAGGTTGGAGGATGCGCTTTCAGTGCGCTTGAGCGGGCGTTTGCAAGAAGGTCTCCCTGTTTCGCACAGGGAAGTCCAGCTGCAAAAGGACACTGATGAGAGTGCATCATCCAGCGCCTGCGAAGTGAAAGCAACCGGATTTGTCCCATCTGGCCGGGGGCAGGCAGCGGAAAGAATGGAGCCCGCCTTCTTTCTTTCTTTCTTTCTTTCTTTCTTTCTTTCTTTCTTTCTTTCTTTCTTTCTTTCTTTCTTTCTTTCTTTCTTTCTTTCTTTCTTTCTCTTCCTTCTTTCTCTTCCTTCCTTCCTTTCCTTTCCTTCCTTTTCTTTCTTTCTTTCTCTTTCTTTCTTTCTTTCTCTCTCTCTTTCTCTCTTTCTCTCTCTCTCTTTCTCTCTCTCTCTTTCTCTCTGTCTGTCTATCTGTGTCGCTCTTTCTTTCTTCTTTCTTTCTTTCTTTCTTTCTTCCTTTCCTTTCCTTCCTTCCTTCCTTCCTTCCTTTCTTTCTTTCTCTCTCTCTCTCTCTTTCTCTCTTTCTTTTTCTCTCTGTCTGTCTCTCTGTGTCGCCCTTCCTTCCTTCCT
>NW_015172135.1:111747-114935 GCF_001447785.1 Gekko japonicus | reverse complement strand
GGGGCAGCGGCCGCTTCCCGCCGCTCGGACTCTAGCCGGCTCCGGGGCCCCGCGGGGCCGGGGGGCTGACCGTCGGACCGGCGCCTTGGCGCAGCAGCCCCTCTTCTCCCACGGACACCTGTTGCCTCCCGACGCGGGGCCGGGGCTCTGGGGCCGGCTCTCCCCTCCGCGGGTGGGGGGGGCTGCGGCCGGAGAGAGACGAGAGAAGTTGCGCGCCGTCCATCCCCAGCTCCGAGCATACCGGGCGGCTTCCCTCCTCCTCGCCCTGGCGATGCGAATTCCTTGGGATTCCGGGGATTCCTTCTCGACCCCCTTTCGACGGCAGCACCAAAAATACCCGGTCGGAGGTTCTGTTCCTGGCACGGGGGGGGGGCATAGCTCCGAGGAGGAGGCCTGGGGTGTCCGGTTTGGTGTCTTCAACGAATCAGCCGTCCGGGCCCCTCGATAGCAACGCGGTGCCTAGACTGGCGGGTCCTCTGCAGGGCGAAGCAAAAACTGACGGGGGTCTCTGGGCCCGGCTGCTCCGAGTCCCAAAGAGATGCCGAGGAGGGTCTTCCATGGAAAGAGAACAACCGATGGCCTGCTTCTTTTGCCCGCCCGCCCCGTCTCACCTAAAGATTATAAATGTGTATATACAGTCCCTGGGAAACTTTAGGTGTTAAGGCCGCTGTATATCTGCATCCTTCTTTCCTTTCGTCTGGGATTCGAAACCCGCACTGCCTTGGAACTGGGTCTTGCAGTAATCGAGGGGACTTGCTTCCAAACACCTGTGTGCTGGGGGTCGTGGGGATGCCGGATGAATCACACGTGTTTTGTTTGGGTTTTTATTTTATTTTATTTTGAAGAGTCATTTCCCGCAATTTTTTTAAAAAAATATGCGGATCCTTTTAGGGAAGGCGGATTTGATTTAGAATTTTAATTTTGTTTTTTAAAAAAATCAGACTTCTTGTCTGAGGGGTTAATTCTGTATTTATTTCTCATGGAGGGCTGCCCCCAAACCTCTGCCTTGTGAGTGAAGACAGATATTCGCCTACGGAGGTCTGCCGCGATTTGCAAGTCCCCCGAATTTTGGGTATGTTTGTGTGGGGGGGTGGCTTAAAAAAACTTTCAAGGATTCAGTTGCAGAGAAACGATACAGGAGGGGTGGAGCGGGAAGCCAGCATCTCTGCTTCGACATTTGTCATCTGTATATTTGGATGAATGTTTGTGAAACGAGTTACCTAACCTGTATTTAGTTTTAATTTTCCCCCCTTGCTGTAATATAAGATTTTGGAGGAAAGAGAGAGAGAGAGAGAAAAGTTTTTAAGTATTGGTTTTAACCTTTGACGTGTATAAAGCGAGTTCGCGGGTATGCTCTAATTTAAGAAGAAGAAGAAGAAAAATTAGACGTCTAAGCTATATCTGTACATTTAGAAGCCGATGACTTAACTACTCTGTTCGTTTTTGGAACAAAGAGTTTAAATAAAAAAGCCTGAAGCAGGGGGGTAAAGAGAGAGAGAGAGAGAGAAAATCCCTCTGTTTCTTGTTGAGTTACTTACAAGATGTTAATCTCAATGGCCCTTACCTGCGCGGGCCAGGTGGAGTGAAAGGGATCCTCCAAAGACCGTCTTTGTTTCCCTCCTGAATACGCCGGCGAGGAAATCTAAAGCAGGCCTTTGTGGAGCAGAAGGAGAACCGGATTTATCACGTCGGAAATCGTGAATAGGAAAGAAGATTTTTAGATGTTTTTAAAAAAAAACCCAAAGAGTTCTATTATCATTCAGAGGAGGGGGGGGGGGGGAGAAAGGAAAGAAAACGAGAGAGAGAAAGAAACAGAGAGAGAGAGAGAGAACAGTTATTCCTGGGCTCGCTGAACGCGCAGGGAATTCTGAGACGGTTTTCAGGCGTGTTTGCAGGAGAGGAAATGGTTTGGACGCTCTGCGCTGCGCCCGATCCCAAGAGCCCTGAGTGCTTCATATCTGGGTATTTCACTCGGCCTGTGACTTGCATTGACACACGCTTTTTTTTTGGGGGGGGTGCGTCAGGCCCCTCGTGCCTTTGCTTCTGGAAGTTGTGTTTCGCACCGTCTAAAGGAGGGGGTGGGAGGAGAGAGCGAAATCTTATCGCGCTGACCAGAGAAAACCAGGCATTTCGGAGGTCCCCGGGGTTTCCGGTCGGGAGAGTGTGGGAACTGGCAGCACTCGTTCAATAGGGTGGGTAGCGCTTCGTTGCCAGGCGCTCTCTGGGGCAGTTGGAGACCCCTGGGGCCCACCCAGCATCTCCGGGAACATGGCTCCAAGTAAGCCAGGCAGAGGATGGGCTCCATTCAGGGAATAAGGGCCACTGACTAGGGGGGTGTGGGTGG
Source organism: Gekko japonicus (assembly GCF_001447785.1). Lineage (NCBI taxonomy): Eukaryota > Metazoa > Chordata > Lepidosauria > Squamata > Gekkonidae > Gekko > Gekko japonicus. The sequence continues at coordinate 112,591 of NW_015172135.1, read as the reverse complement.
GGAGGGGGTGCCCCCAGGCCAGCTGGGCAGAAGTGCTTGATGGTTTGGCTGGATCGTGAATTGAAAATGTTTGTTTGAAGAAGAAGAAGGGGGGAAAGGGAGAAAAAGAAGGGGGGAGAAAGAGAGAGAGAGGAAGGGAAGGAAAGAGAGAGAGAGAGAAGGAAAGAAGGAAGGAAGGAAGGAAGGAAGGGAGCGCGCTACTTCTTAAGGTTTCTTAAAGGGATCGGTCTTGGTTCCCATGGAGGTGTCGGCTGGCTCTTCTTCTCCTACCCCCCCCCCAACCCCTCAAAACAGTGTTCCCCCTAAGCTGAGTCAGTGTGAGCCAGCTCACAGCTTTTTAGCCTGCGGCTCACAGAATTTTGTCTCGGCTCAGGAAGGATGGCTCCAGAGCAAACTAATCTCTGCCGTAGCCAAATCGCTCGCTCACAACTTTAATGCCAGTAGAATTTCTGCTCACAAGACCCCACAGCTTGGAGGGAGCATTGCCCCCCAACTCCTTCCTTCTCTCTCTCTCTCTCCCCCCCCCTCCCCGCAACTCCCCTTTGAAATTCCCAGCGCCCTCCCTCCTGGGAAGGAAGTCGCCGGCTGGGGCCGAAAGGGTCTGACTCCGGAGCCAGTGCGCCTCCCCTCGCCGTCGCACCCCGGGCACCCGGATCCTAGACCGGTCTCCCTGGATGTCAATCGGATGGGCCGGGGGCCGACTGATTTCCCTGGAAAGGGTGCCGGCCGGTGGGAGGGACGTAGCCCCGGGACTTGCCCCGGGCGCCATCCACGGGCAGAGGATTGCGCTGATTTCTTGGAGGGGGGGGAGGAGAGCGAAATAACTTGCGGGGGGGGGCGATGG
>NW_015172135.1:110545-111535 GCF_001447785.1 Gekko japonicus | reverse complement strand
ACAATAGGAACTTCCCCCTGCTCCCCCCCCCCCGCGCGCCCCCTAAATCTTCCCGGTCTTGTCCCCGCGCCACTCAAGGCTGCTCTACAAATCTGTCGAGGGTCTCTCTCTCGCCGTCGGATTCGCCCCCTCCAAGCGCGCCGGGACCATCCTCGCCCAGAGGGGATCCATCCCGTCCCCTCCCGCCGGCTCGCCCTGACCCGAGAGAGGCAGAAATCCCTCGCCAGGGCTGTAGCCGTCGAGTCCTCCAGTCCCGGATCCCTGCGAAGGTTTTCGTGGGTCCCTGGCCGGATGCGACCGAGAAGCTCAACCGAATGGGGCGTCGTCGGGGTGAACGATTTCTGGCCCGGCTTGGGTCCCACGGGCAGGCCTTTGGGCTTCCTCCTCAGGAAATGGCCCGTGGAGTGCCAGCGCCGCCCGCTCCGTCCGGCAGTGGCTTTGCATGGCCCTCGGGGCAAGGACCGGCCTGGCCTCCTTTGGCTTTCGCAAGCTCCGAGTTCCCCACTGCTAAGGGCGGCGAAACAGGAAGGGACCTGGCTTCTGGCTGGGTCAGAGTGCAAACCTTGGCCCTTCTCATCTACCAAGGACGGGGGGGAGGGGGGACGTGTGGGCGTCCAGCCCTGTATCCGAGTGTTGGAGCAAACAGGTGGAGTGCCGTCCAGCTCCGGCGGCCGTCCTGCTGGAGGGGTGGTGGTGGTGAGCGCGCGCGCGTTTCCTCGGGTAATATTTCTTTCCCCCCTCCCGGCCTGGACGGCCTGCGGTGCCTCCAGCGCAGGCGAATTCCTGCAAAAGGGGGCCCGAAAACGAACGCGAAGAACGCGGAGGAGCCGAACATTCCGCCGCCGAACGCCCAGGCGCCGAAGATTCCACCGTGGAACTTTCAGACGAGCCCCAAGATTCCAGAAGGGCCGCTCGACGGGGCGGGGGTGGGGGGTGGAGAGGAAACCGCACCAGATTGCGGCGGGTTCCGCTGGCCCCCCAGATCAGCTC
>NW_015172135.1:93526-110293 GCF_001447785.1 Gekko japonicus | reverse complement strand
AAGGGAGAGGGGGGGGGGGGGAAAGGATCGGGAAAAAGCTCTCTCTCCCCCCCGCTCTTTTTCTTCTTCTTTTTTTGTCCTCCAGTGGGAGCGTTTAGGCCGTCGAGGGGGTTTTTTTGTGCCCGGACAAAACCAGGGGTTGGGAGGTTTTGCGCGGGTGTTGTTTGTTGAAGTGGAGCGGAGAGAAAGCAGGGCCTTTCTCCCCTTTGTGCGGAAGGCAATCAGTGGTATTTGGGAAACTGTTAGCATTGTGCGCTTCTTCTGTGGCCATTGTGAGGCCTCCCTTTTCACCGCGCGGCCGCTTCTCCTCGGCTGGCTGCTCGCCTTTCTTTCCCCCCCTTCTCCTCCTTCTCCGTCCGCTTTCTCTTTCTTTCTCCCCCCCTCCTTCTCCTTCTCCCCCCCCCACGGTTCCCCCCCCTCCCCCAGACCATCCAGCTGGCCAGACTGAATAGCGGCGCGATTGTGTACACGCTTTGTCCCTCCGGCCCTTCAAGTAGCCCCCTTTGAATAGACTAAGTTGACACTGCATGACAGAGAAACAACATAATAAAAAATACATGAGCCCCTGAATGGGAACAGGCGCATAAATAAATAAAATGGGTGACCAAAACTGGATAAACTGAATGACAAAACGGTGAAAGGGGGAACAAAAAGATATTTAACACGCCAGATTAGCATTAGAATGCCATCGACAAGGCCGAACAATTGATGAATAGGGTTACCGGCCAGGGAAGAAAGAAACGAAATGCCCTTTGAATAGAGGGGGCTTTTTTTCCTTCTTCTTCTTTTCCCCTTTTTGGCAAGGGCATTGAATAGATATGCTTCTTGCAAGGCGGAATGGGGGGGGAGGTAAAAATGAAGCTATGCAAATCACTGGAGAATACACACACATACACATACATGCACACACATGCATACATACACGCGCATATACACACATATATGTCTCTGTGTGCATTGTATATACGTGCAATGCACACACACACACATATATATTGCACGTATACACACATTATATATATGCATTGTATGTATGTGCATTGTATGTATATATGTGTGCATATACATATATGTGGACATGCTTTATTTACACACATATATGCATTGTATATACGTGCATTATATATACATTGTATATATGTGTGCATCATTTATATGTATGTGTGTGTGCATTATTTATGCACATGCATTATTTATACACACATATATGCATTGCATATGTGAATTGTATATATATATATATATATATACAATGCATTGTATATACATATACAATGCATATATATATGCATTGTATATATGTGCACTGTATGTATATGTGTGTGTCATCTATATGCACACATGCATTATTTATGCGCGCGCGCGCGCATACACATTTGTACACACGTTCATCACACACACGCAGACCTACGTATCTATCGCCCCCACACATTTAATATGTAACTACAGCACGTTGTTAAATTATTCTAGACATTTACTCCGGATGGTTTAATATATAAAACTGCAAAAGCAACGAAGGAGAGTAAAAACGGGCCCTCTCTGAGGCAGGCGTGCGTGCTCTCGGTGCCCGGGTCTGGGCTGGAACGGGGGTCCGCGCGGGACGGGCTTGCTCCGCGCGCCCACCCCGTCCGCAGCAACGTGCGCGTCGCCAACCCGAGCCGGCCTGCCGAGTCTGCCGCCCGCCTCCGTCTCGGGCCAGGAATCCGCCGGCAGCCGCGGAGAATCCACCCCACCCACCAGCCCCCGGAGCCGAAGCCCTTTCCTCCCGGCGCCGCGAAGTGTTCGGCCGCCCCGTCCCGGCTGCTGCCCCCGCGCTGGAACCCCGCGAAGACGCGCCTCCTGCTGGGGGCACCCGAAGGGGCCCGGGCCCGCCCGCCCGCCCGGCGGAAGAAGCACCTCCTCGGAAACAGCTGGCTCTCTCTAGCTCTTGGAGGGGGGGGGACGACAAAGTGCAAAGGGCTTTGGGGTTGGGGGTCCCTGCTTGGGAGCCAAAGGGGTGTGTGCGCTTGAAACGTAGAAAGGAAAGTCACTGTGGAGAAGAGGGGGGGGCTCCGAAGAGTGTGCAGAGTTTGGAGGTGTAAGGGGGGGGGAGATAAAGGGAAACACCCCGAAGCTCTGGGGCCCAGCAGGACGTTGTAAGGGCAGGCTGGGAAAGCGGCTCCAAAGAGGGCTACTCGCATCACTAGGAAAGGAGGAAAGGTCCCTTGGGCACCCGGAGACGGGAAGGAAGGGAGGGAGGGAGGATGGATGGATGGATCCTGGCCTACATGTTAATGATGCCCTGGTCTCGGATTTCTGATGCCCTTCTGCTTTCCACACTAGATCTTCTTCTTCTTCTTCTTCTTCTTCTTCTTCTTCTTTTCTTCCTTCTTCCTTCTTCCTTCTTCCTTCTTCCTTCTTCCTTCTTCCTTCTTCCTTCTTCCTTCTTCCTTCTTCCTTCTTCCTTCTTCCTTCTTCCTTCTTCCTTCTTCCTTCTTCCTTCTTCCTTCTTCCTTCTTCCTTCTTCCTTCTTCCTTCTTCCTTCTTCCTTCTTCCTTCTTCCTTCTTCCTTCTTCCTTCTTCCTTCTTCCTTCTTCCTTCTTCCTTCTTCCTTCTTTCTTCTTTCTTCTTCCTTCTTCCTTCTTTCTTCTTTCTTCTTTCTTCTTTCTTCTTTCTTCTTTCTTTCTTCTTCTTTCTTCTTTCTTCTTTCTTCTTTCTTCTTCTTTCTTCTTCTTTCTTCTTCTTTCTTCTTCTTCTTCTTCCTCCTCTTCCTCCTCTTCCTCTTCCTCCTCTTCTTCCTCTTCTTCCTCTGCCTCTGCCCCTTCTCCTCTTCCTCCTCCTCTGCCCCCCCTCTCCTCCTCCTCCTCCTTCTTCTGGCGTGCGCCCCCTGTGTGTGTCTGCGTGTAAAGGAAAGCGGCAGGCAAGGACTGGGCTTTATTTGACCCTGACCTTGAAGGCCCATCGAGGTTCCCCGCGGGAATCCTCCCTCCGCAGACGTTGGCACCCGCAACAGATCCCAAGAGGTTCCCCTTATACAAGCAGGGATCTAGCCAGCCGGGAGGGTCCGCCGAATTCCGTGAGGTTTAATCTTGCTGCCAATTTCTGACACGGAGACCTTTCAGGGGGTCGTCGTCGGTGTTTCCGCTTAGACGGCTTATCTGACAGTCCCTCTGGAGGCGAGGCTATGAAAACGCTCAGGCCGCTGTAATCCTAAAACATATTTGGGAAGCAAAGTCTCGCTGAACGGAGTGGGATTCAATTCTGAGCAAGCATACAGAGGATCGAGCTGTCTATATGGCTATATGGATCAGGCGCTAGTTCGGTCAAAGGCGATCCTCCGACGTTACTCGGCTCTGCAACCTCCGCGCCCGTTTCCCTCTCCTCAGAACCAGCGGGTGTTTCCCAACGAGGTTAAAACGCTCTCAAACACTCTTGAGATCGGTATAAAGAACTTTCCCTTTTTCTCTCCCAACCACCTTTTGTACTTAATGTCACTTTCTACCGGTGCAAATTGCCTTATGCGGTCATGGCTGCGATTCTCGGATCTGTTGCAAACACCGCTCTGCCTTTTCTTTCCCTTCAGGGGAAAAAAACATTGCACAAAACGGAGAATCTCCCCCCTAGACAAACAAATGCTCTCCGAAGGCCGTTTCCTTAATTTCGCCCTTTGACTCTTTCCGCTCGGAAGAGAAAGGAATCCCGGGTTGTCAGGGAGCCATTTAAAGAATCCCGAACATCAGCTCTAGTTTTGTGCACAGAAATTCCCAGCCCCCCCCCCCCAAACCCCAGGAGGGTGGAAGTTGACTTTAGATGGTTCAAGGAGGAGACCGGAGCTTTCCGATTTAGACCCCGCTTCTCTCCCCGATTCTGGGACTTTTTAGGTGAGTGAAAGGAATGAAGCAGTCACTGTAAACACCTCCTTGCCTCTTCTCCCCCCCCCCCTTTGCATGTGCCTATTATCATATTAGCAGAGGCGTAGAAGACACATGGCCTATTACTCATCTCGTGGCTCTAGGCAAAGAATTCTCCTATTGAAATCAACCCGTAGAACCAGATTTCTTATGGGAAATGACAGCAGGGCAGCTTTTTAAGCACTTCTCCCGGAAAGATATTACTGGCATGCCAATCCCCTTTCCTCCCCCACCAGCTATAAGCAAAAAAGTAATTAGCCGTTTCCAGCTCCAGACCTGGAATTCGGCGGTGAAGGCGGAAGGACAAATAGGGATCGTTCTGAACCGGCTCAGGACAAGCTTGTTCCCATACGATGGGCCACTGTTACGCCGTCTTAAAGGCCGTTTGGAAACAGGTCTCAAAGTCGCTTTTCCAAAAAAGTAGCTTGGGAGTGTGTTTTTTTTAAAAAACCGGCTGCAGAAACAAATAACCGTGACCATCAAGAAATAATGGGGATCAATCGCCCCAGCGCGCAGAAAAACATGACTAGAGGGTGTATGTGTGTGGTTTCCCATCTTCTAAATGCTGCTTCGTTAACAGAAATCATCTCTCTCTGTGTGTGATTTACATGGGTAGATCACAGGTTGCGGTCCGGTTTACCCAGATGTGTACATTGCTGGGTTATTGGCTACAGTAGAATTGCTGCTGGAATGTCTCTCCCGTCCAGTGATTTATGATGACTTGTCGCAAATGCCTCCTGCTTGCAAGTGGTCCACCCCATTGCAGACAGAGCACCACCACATCCTCAGGGCCACGCTTTGCAGTGGAGACAGGAGACCCTGGCGTCTTACCAGGTCTTTAAGATGTAGAGAAATTGCGATGTACCTACGTTGGGGAAATGAGGGGTGCAGGGACCTTTTCATGGATTCCCATTCCCGCTGTGTTCAATTTTGGGGAAGGAGAGAAGCTGGCTTCTCAATTTCATCAAAAGAGAGAGAGAGTTGTTCTAAACCAAGACTCAATTTATTACTAAACGGATAAAAGGAAGTACTTCTTCACCCAAAGAGTGATTAACACATGGAATTCACTGCCACAAGAAGTGGTGGCGGCTACAAGCATGGACGGCTTCAAAAGGGAATTAGATAAGCATATGGAGCAGAGGTCCATCAGTGGCTATTAGCCACAAGGTGTAGATAGGGGCTCTGGGGCAAGTGATGCTCTGTCTTCTTGATGCTTGGGGGGGGTCAACAGTGGGAGGGCTTCTAATGTCCTGGCCCCACTGGTGGACCTCCTGATGGCACCTGGTATTTCTGGCCACTGTGTGACACAGAGAGTTGGACTGGATGGGCCTTTGGCCTGATCCAACACTGGCTTCTCTTATGTTCTTAATTCAAGTTCAGTGGCAGCAGACTTCTGATTGCTAGATGCTGGAGACAAATAAAAGAGGGGGGGGTTGTGAGCTTCCCAGAGGCATCTGGATTGGCGGTCTGTCGCTGTCTCTTATGTTCTTATTATATACTCTTAAAACAGGAAACATTTTTGCAGCATTTCAATATTCAACATAGAATATTTCAACACATCCCCAATACATAAATAGTGCACTTGTAGTTCTGTAAAGGATAGCCTTGGTTGTTCTGCCAAGACCCATAACTGAGACTAAACAAGACTAAAACAAGACTAAAGTCAGACATTAAGTACTCTTTTCCACCCACAGAAGCTACTGTAACTGTCAGTCAAGTCTGTGACAAGCATTTGACATACATCTGATGTATACCACAAAGTCAGCCCCTCTCTTTCTCTCTCTGGGGTTGGGAAAGTCAAGGAAAGCTGGGGTAAGCCAGGATGAATCAGAGAATCAAGGACACTAGTTTCTGATACTCTTATCTATTTAGAATTTGATGGTGACTTCTGACTGCGGTAAAGTATAAACATCCCCAGTAGGCAAAAGTCATATGAGGCAAAGTCCAGTGTGTCCAGTGAAGGCCTCACACAGCACGTAGCAGTGGCCTGAAGCTTCCTGGGAGCAGAACAGAACCAAAGTTTCAGCTATATAGGCTAATTACTATAGATATTAAAGTATTATAGATGTACCAGAGGTTTTGTAGAGTTTTAGCAGAGGACTGAGACTCAATCCAGCCCGAATTCCACAAGAACCTAAAAGGGTGGATATTGCCTAAACTGCCCTTTGGTGACTGACGGCTGAATGTCTGAACTGACTCTAATGGAAATGCACTTTAAAAGAAAAGAAAAGGGCACACGTGGATAAATTCTCTGGTGCTTTTATCTATGACAACCCATTCACATGTGCAAGCCATCTTGGGATGCTGTGATCACTGACTGAGGAGCATGCATGCATGAACCAGACAGTAAAGACTGCAATTGTGTGTCAGTGGCTTCCGTGGGTTGAGGCTTCCTACAGTTGGGACACAGCATTCGGTTCCAGAATGGGACATAGTGTCACTGCACATTACGGTTAATATACAGTAAGTATCTTCTATCTATCTATCTATCTATCTATCTATCTATCTATCTATCTATCTATCTATCATCTATCTATCTAAAACAGTGGTTCTCAACCTTCCTAATGCCATGACCCTTTAATACAGTTCCTCATGTTGTGGTGACCCCCAACCATAAAATTATTTTTGTTGCTACTTCATAACTAATTTTGCTACTGTTATGAATCGCAATTTGGCGAGACTTGGGAGCCCTATCCTAAGACCATCGAAAATTTGTGTTTTCCGATGGTCTTAGGCGACCCCTGTGAAAGGGTCGTTCGACCCACAGGTTGAGAACCGCTGATCTAAAAGATTTATATCCTGCCTTGCCTCCTTAGCTGGTTAACAATGCAACCAAAGGGCCCACACCTGGATAGGCCAGGCAAGCTCAATCTTGTCAGATCTTGGAAGCTAAGCAGGGTTGGTCCCGGTTAGTACTTGGATGGGAGACCTCCTTGAAATAACAGCTGTTGGGAGAATAGGAGCAGGCTTTATTCAGTCAACCTCTTCTGAATATCCTCTAGGCACCCAGTAGGGGTCAGTCACCAGAGGCCGCCATGATTTCCAGGTGTACAGTCAGTCACCAGAGGGCCTCCTGACTTCCAGCTGCACAGACACACTCAAACACATGCACGTATGAAAAAAGCGCGCACACACAAACTAAAACAACAAAAGTTATGAGGAAATGCACACAGAATAACAGTCCTTCAACAAAAATGTAAAAACATTTCCATAAGTTCCATGGCCAGGGTCCCTTCGCCGGGCCCCTGGGGGGGTAAGCGAGCCTGCGCACCCCCTCCTTCGGCTGGAGCGCAGCTTCACCCCCGGGAGATCCGGCAGGTGAGTCTGCCAGCGCGCCGCCATCAAGCGGAAATGCACACAGAATAAAAGTCCTTCAACAAAATGTTTTAAAAGTACACAGATCACAAGAAAGCAACCCATTTACACCCTTTGCCTTGTGGTAGGAAACCTGTCTTGCACACCTTCCCAGATGCTGCCACTGAAGCCACCCTCAGATAGGCCATTCAAGAGCACAGGACCTACTGCAGAAAAAGCCCGTGACCTCACTGTTGCCATACAGACCAGGAAAAGACCGTCTGACCAGCATAAACTGTTGTTAGGACGATGGCTTTCCAGCACCAAACTGAATCTGGTAACACGTGCAGCAACCCCTAATTTCAGATGCTACTCGGACAGCACACGTGAAGGTGTGTTTCTTTTCCTTTAGGCTTCTCAAATGTCACATAAGAACCAGTCAACAAGAAAAGAACAGTCCCTCTCAATATGGTTATAAGCAATCATTCTGGTTCACGCAAAACACAGAATCATTATAGCAAATAACGCGGTCATCGTTCCGTGAAACCCAAGTGGAGAAACACAGAGGATGAAAATAAAGCAGTGTCCAAATATAGGCACCTTTTGAATAGTGTCTGACGAAGGGGACTTTGGCTTTCGAAAGCTCATACCCTGAAAACCTTGTTGATCTCTAAGAGGCGACTGGACTCGGCTCCACTGCTGACTAACACAGTGACCCCCTGGAACTACCTTTTGAATCCTCTATTTCTTGTTGAGTTACTTAGGCAATATAGATATATTAGGGCCACGGTTGCACACACTGAATAATCCGCTTTCCATGCACTTTCCAACTGGATTTTGCCAGTTCACACAGTAAAACCCAGTCGGAAAGTGCATTGAAAGTGGATTATTTAGTGTGTGTGATCGTGGCCTAGGATTAATCCAGGCTCTTGCAGATTTCATTGCTGAGCGATCCCATCCACAACAAGGAGACTTTCCCCAAAACAACTTTGCCTTTTGCTTCCCCTTTTAGTTGCCACTTGGGATTTCACAGCCCTACGGAGAGAAGGCTGATGAACCACTTCCCTCCCGCGTCAATGAGGGATAACTACCCAATGCGTGTAAAAACTCTGCTGCAGCCAAGGAACTGTTGAGCTTTGAAGAAAGAGAAACCAAATATTGGCTTGAGGAACGAGGATAAAAACCTGGTTTCTAATAGGGTGAGCGCAATTCCTCACCATGCGCAGGGATTTGATAACTTTGAATAAACCACCGAAAGCCACTATATGAGTGTTGCCGGGGGTGGGTGGGTTGGAGAAGAGGTTGTTTGGCTTGTTTTCTATTTGGGGGCAACACAAAAAAATGAACTAACAGGCCTTGAAACATTTGCTGCATTCCTTGGTGCTAATAATAATAATAATAATAATGTGGAGCTGCGGTGGCTCAAGTGGTTAAGATGCTGAACTGCAGGTTGCGGAAGGTCAGTAGTTCAGCAGTTCGAGACCCGGGTGCCGCAAGACGGAGTGAGCTCCCGTCTCTAGTTCCAGCTCCTGCCAACCTAGCAGTTCGAAAGCAAGAAATTGCAAGTAGATAAATAGGTACCACTTCGGTGGGAAGGTAACAGCGTTCCGTGCGCCTTGGTGTTTAGTCATGCCGGCCACATGACCACGGAAACGTCTTCGGGCAGCGCTGGCTCTTCGGCTTGGAAACGGAGATGAGCACCGCAACCCTAGAGTCGGATTCGACTGGCTTTCGAGCAAGGGAACCTTTACCTTTACCTTTTGGTGCTAATATCTATGAACAAACACCACATGAGGTCTCATTTTCTTAATGCCTTAAGAGCAAGATACAATTCTCTTTCATAAGATGTTTGGGGTGATAGATGGGGACACCCCCCCCCCAAGGGGATCACTTTCTGGAGGCCTGTAGGGAATCTTGGCAGCCCTTGCAAGGACCGTGTGTGCACCTGCACACTGGATTTTGGTTTCCTTTGAGCCACAGGCCAGCCTGATCTCATCAGCTCTCAGTAGCCAAGCAGGGTCGGCCCTGGTTAGTGACTGGATGGGAGACCACCAAGGAAAGCCAGGGTCACTCTGCAGAGGAAGGCAATGGCAGACCACCTGTTAATCTCTTGCCTCGCAAACCCTGTGGGGTCCCCGTGAGTCAGATGTGACTTGATAACACTTTACACGCACGTACGCACTGAGCCACAGACACACATTGCCCCTTCTATTGAGTCTCTAAGTTTTTTCGGGGGCAGGAGGAGGAAGAGAGGAAGAAGAGATTGGATTTATACCCCGCCCTTCACTACCCGAAGGAGTCTCAGAGCGGCTTACAATCCCCTTTCCCTTCCCACAACAGACACCCTGGGAGGTAGGTGGGGCTGAGAGAGCTCTCCCAAGAACATCTTGACGATTTCCCGCCCTGCAAAGAATTCACTTTCCCACAGGGAACTTAAAGGGAACTACTGGGAAGAGTTCCATGGATCCTCTGCTTCATCTGACCGCACTCCTAACCACTACGCCAAACTGGAGCACCGAATGGATTTCCCCCTACTGCAATGACTTTGCTTTTTCCCCCCATACAGGCCTGAAGGATAGTCCTTCACTTATATGAGTGAATAGGGACTGGGGAAGAAGCTGCCTCAGCATAAGGCCATCATGAGTGTTTATGGCGAAGGTCAGATGTTGCTTCATCTTGACTGTTTCCTGCCCTACAACGAATTCACTTTCCCAATGGGAACTTAAAGGGATCTACTGGGAAGAGGTCCATGGATCCTCTGCTTCATCTGTGTCGCCTTGCCATCGTAGGCTGCTGGAGTGTGACACTATGACATAAGGCGAACCACAAGAACTGGCTTTTAGATGTCCTGAGAAACAGATAGCCCACCATGATGATGATATCTTGAGTGTATGAGTTGAGAGAGAGCTTGTATGTTGTAAGGACCCCTGTAGGGCATAGTATATTCCCTAAGAGACATATTGGACAGCCAACAGGATGTTAGGGCTATGGGCCAGACTGTCCAGTGGCAGAACTGGAAGGCTGCTCTTGCCCCCCAGGAAAGAGACATTCCCAAATGGAAAGGGCCCGTGGCTCAGTGGATGAGTGTTTCCTTAGCATGCAGAAGGTCCCAAGTTCAATGCCCTGCATCTCCAGTTAAAAGAATCCGCTAGAAGGTGGTATGCAACACCTCTGCCTGAGACCCTGGAGAATTGTTGCCACTCAAAGTAGACAAGACTGACTTTGATAGGCTAAAGGTCTGACTAGCTGAAGTCAGTTTCATGCGCCATGGTTCACTTTCCCTTATAGAATCATAGAGTCTCACAGAGTGGGAAGGGGCTACGCAGGCCATCTAGTCCAGCCCTCCGCTCAATGCAGGATCAGCCTAGAGCATCCCTGACAAGTGTATAGAATTCTCATCCAATTTGGGCTGCGACCTGCGCAGCAGTCGAGACGAGGGCCATGGATTAATAGATCAGCAAAATGGAGCTAGGCAGAGATGGAGGGGATGGGGAAGTTCTACAAACCTGAAGGAATTCCCAGGTATACAGAAAAATCTTGAATAAAAAAGAAGAGGAGATTAAAATTTGTCAAAATCATATAAACAGTGCTTGTAGCTTTAAGAAAAGAATGCTCACTGAACTCTCAGCAGCCATTATGGAGGTTGCTAGGCAACCACAACAGTATTGTTGAGCCTTCCAAGCCTTGGTTTCTTTCAAGCAAAAATGGGGCGGGGGGGGGGGAGGCAAGGGTGGACTTGGGAGGCTAAAAAAGCCCTCTGCTTCCAGAGATTAACTATCTACACAACTTGGCTTAGCCTTATGGCAGCGGTTACTATGCAACTGGGCCCAGCACAGTGCCAGCACAACTGACCCAGACTTTCCTGGGGGAGGAAGGAGGGAAAGCGAAAGAAAGGAGCAGATAAAAGTTGGTTGACTAGTGGGTGGGTGGGAAGGAAGCAGGAAAAGGGAAGAGGCTATGGGGGCTGCCAGGGAAGGGAAAGAGGGGATAGAAGGAGGAATGAGATGCCCCGTACACATTTTTGTTGCTCCCCCACTTGTAATACAATATTAGTAGGCTCTGTGTGATTAATATTGCTGAAGTGTTTTGTCAGTATTCCATTCCTGGCAGTATTTCACCATAGTCACCAGTGGAACAGTCCCTTTTCTACTGGCCAGGGGGCTAAACTGAAACGGAAAGATAATGAATTCCAGAAGCTTGCTGTGTTAGACTTTTGCAGTGAAAAATACAAAGAGGAAGCATCCTGAAAATAATGTATTTATTATTGCATAAGAGTTCATGTGCCATATCTACCTTTTCAAATACTTGAAGAAGTTACTTAATGAGTGGGCATGTATATCCCCAACTACAGAGTTTTACACTTATTTATTTTTTTACAATGTGAGACCAAAAGATCAAGCAATAAGATAGCAGAATATCTATCACAATGCTATGCGGAGCACAAATATTGAATCCAACCAAATGAATGTGTGGTGTACTGGTGACTGTTGGACTAGGACAGGGGTGGCCAAACTTGCTTAACGCAAGAGCCACACAGAATGAACGTCAGATGTTTGAGAGCTGCAAGACATGAACAAATATTACACACGTTTTTATTGAAAAGTATGCACATTTGCTTTTTATTAATATTAAACGAGACTGCCAAAAATAAAACCGAAAGGGGTAAAAACAAATATAACTTTACAGGAGTCTTTTCGTAGAAAAAGAGGGTACAGGTGCTCATTAGCATAATTCATTTGCATATGCCACACCCCCTGACATCACCGGAAGTGTGTCAGACGGCAACACCCACCGCTCTGGCTCCACTGGACTGTTTTGGATTGCTAGCTATTGGGGGGGACATGCAGATCTGTCCTCGCAGAGGAGGGAGAGCTTGTACCTGAATAAAACTTGGTCTTAAAGGTGCCACTGGACTGTTTTGGACCAGGGGGCCGGGGGGAGCTCTGCAACTTACCTGGCTGCTTCTTGCTCTGACTGAGGGCTGCTGAGAGCAGGCTTGTTGCATGTGCCTGCCCCCTGTGCTCTTTGCTGCCAGAGCTCCGCTCCTGTGCGCTCCTGCAGGAAATGACCCCTGTAACTTTAAATGTGTCCTCCAAGCCCCCCTCCAAAGGCTGGCTTGGCAAAGGGATTTAAAGAGAGAAAGGCCTTCTTCCAAGCTGGATGAGGGCAGGGGCTTTGTGAACACATTTAAAGTTAAAGTTGCTTTCTTTCTCTGCTCCCCCCCACCTCAAGCCTATCCAGGGAGGGGAACACTGGCTGTGGAAGGGAAGACCGAATGGGGAGACATGCCTCCCCTTCACTTCCTCAGCTGCCTTGCTGGGAGCTGCACAATATGTGTGAAAGAGCCGCATGTGGCTCCCGAGTCACAGTTTGGCCACTCCAGAACTAGAACTTGGTTCACGATGGAATTTACTAAGTGACCTTGGATCAGTCATTCACTCAGACCGTAACCTACAGCAGGAGAGCTGTTGTGAGGATAAAATGGAAGGGGAGAGCCACACAGGGCACCCTGAGCTCCTTGGAAGAAAGGCGGGATAAGAATGCTCTCAACAGATATAAGATCAAGACCCAGTCAGTGCAGATGTGGTCCGCTACTGACACAACAACCTGCAATAAATATGATGCCATTTACAGTACAAACGGATCGATAATGTAAATGAACAGCTGAAGAGAGTCAATTCCTTTCCCCAGCGATCTGGCAGTTCCAAGAATCTATGGAGTCCAAATGCCTCTGTGCCAAGTTTGCTAATGAATTCCATTTTGGGTGCCTTCACCTTGCAATTTCTCCTCGAAACCTTTTAGGGGTGGGCGGGCGTACATACAAAATGGTACCACAAAATAACCCCCTCTGGCTTTGGTTGCCATTTTAAATCCCCAATTTCTTCTATTCCTTCTTTTTTGGATGGAGACAGCCCTGTTTGGTCTTTGTAAAGAGAAGGAGGGCGTTACTGTCGGATGATGATATGTATCACATCAGATAATGTTCAGTGAACAAGGATGGTATGCCCGGTATCATTCAGTCTGTAGGTATCAATCTTTGTATCAACTGGGATACATTGGCCGTTTGGCTAAGATTGAGTGTAGTGTAGTGTATCCGGCTGAAACGTGGTGTTGGAGGAGACTTTTACGGATACCGTGGACAGCCGAAAAGACGAGCAAGTGGGTTCCAAATCAAATCAATCCTGAACTCCCCCTAGAAGCAAAAATGACACAACTGAGGCTGTCAAACTTTGGTCACATTCTGAGGAGACAAGAGTCACTGGAAAAGACAATAATGCTGGAAAAAGTTGAAGGCTGCAGGAAAAGAGGAAGACCCCACATGAGACGGATTGACTCTATCAAGGAAGCCACGGCCCTCAAGAACTGAAATTTTTTATTATTTATTTATTTCGATTTCTAACAAGGCTGTTAATGAAAGGATGCTTTTGGAGGTCATTGATTCACAGGGTCAACATTAAGTTGGAAGCTATTTGATGGCACATAACACACACACAGTGTATACAATGAGGTGGATTTTCTTCCACAAAAAGCAATTATGCCCTCCATTGGTGACATTCCTCAACTCTTATTCTAGATCTGGAATGTTTTTGCTCAACATATGGGCTTCTCTTGTTTAGCTAATGCAGAAGGGGTAAATCAAGGTCTACGGTGGGATTGATTTCTTTCCTTTCCTTTCCCACCTTTTGGGGGAAGCTTTGGGTTCCAGAGATAACAAAGTAAAAGGGACAGCGCTAGTGTTTGGCCACTGATTGGTGACACGGCAGCCATCTCATTCTATGTGACCGAACGGCTTTGGGAAAGTGAAACAACAGAAGCTGCTTCACTCCTATATATTTCATATATACTGTGGCAGCAGAAAAAACCCACACACAATGAAAATTCAAAACTGGATATAATAAAGATGAGGACCTGGTCATGGGTTGAAATGCAAGCACTTGAAAAGTTTCTTTCTTTCTTTCTTTCTTCCTTTTTTTTTTTTTGCAGCAACTCCACCATCTGTGACTTTTGCTTTTTAAAAACCAGCCCATTCCCTTGGAAATGCTTTCACATGCTCTTTTTGAGGTTTTCTTTGGCGGCCAGAAATGAAATTTGAGAAAGTACTATCAATTACTAGGCAAGGGAAGGAAAAGAAAAAAGGGGGGGGGGGGGGGGGGGGGGGGGGGGGAGAGGGGGGGGGGGGGGAGCCGAAGAAACGCCTGGTTATATAATTGAATATTTCTGTATGTTTAACCAAGTAAATGGAACTGGCTTTAAAACAGTGCTAATATCCATGCAGAATCAGGTGTGCACAAGATCAGGATTTTAAATTCTAGCTGAATTAATTCGGAACAAACACTTAAGAATTTCTCTTCACTGCTTCTGCCACAATCACAATGGTTTGTAATAACACATCATGCATTTTAAATACTGCCCTGTAATTTCAACTTTGTTCTGAAGATCAGTCCGTGCAGATTAGCCACAGTTTAAAAGGCCTTCGGTCCCCTCTTTTGTTCAGCTAGCCAGTATGGCAAAAATTTCCACTCCCCAACGTTGCCAGTGCCTATTTGCGAGACTGTTCTATCTTCGGTTAATCTCATTTATTCCAGACATACCTCTGGACTGTTCTCCCAACCACCAATGCAGATTAGAAAATTGTATCTACACTTTGAAATTGGGGGGGGGGGGACTCTTTTATCAATTTTAACCCTCTTGTATAATGTCAGCACACACACACACACACACACGAAAGTGATCAACAAGCAGTAACTAGCTAATCCATATGAAGGATATAATTCTATATACATGAACCTGAAAGAAATCCTCATTGTTGACAAGTGGGATTACTCCTAAGTAGGCATGCACAGGAATGAGCTGCATATGATCCAGTGAATGCTTCTTCCATGCATGTGGGTTGTCAAGAAATGCAACTGTTTTGAAACCCCCCCCCACACACACACACACATTCCATCCCAAATCCAGTGGAGGGCAGTAGAACTATTAGAGGCTTTAAAAGCCCCCCCCTTTTTTTCAAGGCTGCAAAAGGTTGCATAGAAACATTTTAAAAATTAAAGAATCAGCAATTGCTAATGCAACCCTCACCTAGAAGTACATCTGGATGTTTCAGTGCCTTCAACCCATTGTGACTCAGGGCTGATCCACATAATTTTCAGCTTAGCATTTATTGAATGTATTGGTGCTTTATTGAACTCATGGTGGGGTTTTTATTTTGGCATTGTTAGTTTTTAGCTTTTGTAATCCGCCTTGAGTCTCTGTGAGAAAGGCTGACTACAAATACAGTAAATAAATGATTTAATAATAAACACTGTGTTTCTTACAGCGGAATGTAACTGCCGGTGAAATGTTTTGAGTTTAGTGTCTGAGGATGTGGATGCCCCAAGACTTCTGAAACACTTGAGGATGTAGAGGCCACTCATGCTTTGGAATACATTTGGAGATGATAAAATTGTGCACCCCAAGAAGACACTGACTGGATAAACAGTACATTTGATTGACTGGATCCCATGCAAAAAAAAAAAAGTCATCTTGGGGTAGCTTCACCACACGCCATATACATACTTACCTAAATTATTTACAGGGGTCATTTCCTGCAGGAGCGCACAGGAGCGGAGCTCCGGCAGTAAAGAGCACATGCAACAAGCCCCACCCCCTGCTCCCAGCAGCCCTCAGTCAGAGCAAGAAGCAGCCAGGTAAGTTGCAGAGCTCACCCGGCCCCCCAGTCCAAAACAGTCCAGTGGTACCTTTAAGACCAAGTTTTATTCAGGTACAAGCTGTCCCTCCTCTGCAAGGACAGATCTGCACGTTCCTGCCCCCAATAGCTAGCAATCCAAAACAGTCCAGTGGAGCTTGAGCAGTGGGTGTTGCCTTCTGACACGCTTCCGGCGATGTCAGGGGGTGTGGCATATGCAAATAAGTTATGCTAATGAGTTATGCTAATGAGCTCCTGTACCTCTTTTTCTACGAAATGACCCCTGCATAAATACATATGCACACATACATTTATGTCCTTCTTCATCCCAACAAAACTTTGAATGTGTGTGTGTGTATATATATCTCCTTATATATAATTGAGTAGTGGTCCCACAACGTTCTATGCACTCCAAAATCAGTTGGCTCCATGTGTCAATCACAAGGTGTCTCTATCCACTGGCTATGTTGCCTGAGTTCTCTCCCACCCACTGCAGCCTAGGCCACTCTTCTCTGATTGGGCCAGCTTTTCAAGGTCATTTGCATATGGAAGCTGACTGGACTTCACTCCATTCCGCACCTCAAACTCCCTCCCTCCCACGAGTCAGTTGGAACTGTCAGTTGCATATGGGACCTGCTGTATTCTGAGGTAAAATATGTCATCACTCACAACACATCACTTCCCCTTCAAAAGAAACAAACCCAATAACACAATCCTGCCACACCCCAAAAAAGACAGATCACACCAGAAACAGAATACCACAAGGCAAAAAATGATAGGAAAAGGTGCCAGCAGTCACCCCATTACTGCCACAGATATGTGACAGTCAGGGCTTCAGAGCACGGTGGGGGCTACTGGTGGGGGGGAAATGGAAAGCTGATCAATGAGGGGGGAATG
>NW_015172135.1:65479-93079 GCF_001447785.1 Gekko japonicus | reverse complement strand
AACATCAAAAAAACTAAGATCATGGCATCTGGCCCCATCACTCCTTGGCAAATAGGGGAAGTCATGGAAGTAGTGACAGACTTTACATTCTTGGGATCCCAGATCACCGCAGACTGTGACAGCAGCCATGAAATTAAAAGACGCCTGCTCCTTGGGAGGAAAGTGATGGCGAACCTAAACAGCATGATAAAGACATCACCCTGCCAACAAAAGTCTGCATGGTCAAAGCAATGGTATTCCCAGTAGTCATGTATGGCTGCGAGAGTTGGACTATAAGGAAGGCCGAGCGCCGAAGAATAGATTCTTTTGAATTATGGTGCTGGAGAAGACTCTTGAGAGTCCCTTGGACTGCAAGAAGATCAAATCAGTCAATCCTAAAAGAAATCAACCCTGACTGTTCCCTGGAAGGCCAGATAATGAAACTGAAGCTCAAATACTTTGGCCCTCCCGCACTGCATGCAACTGAACTGCAGACCAAAAAAAGTCCAGCATCACTATGGGAATTCCTCATTCTTTTATCGAATGCATCAGGGAAAGCCAGTTACACTAAAGAATCAAGTATGCCAACAATATAGACCTGGGCATCCAAATACTGTATTGGAGATTCCACTTATGAATTATTTCCATATTCAGAGCTCTGAGAATATGTAATTATCATTATTTGCTTTAAAATGTATTATACTATATATATCTTATATTCTAATAGTGAAGTTGGCCAGAATGACAAACCTGAAGAAGGATACGCAAACGGATAGTGTACTAGAACTCCGTCGTTTGTCTGTAACTAGTACTGTATTACTCTGTATGTACTGCTAAGCTTTATATCACATATTGTAGTGTTATTGTTGTAATTTTGTTAATAATTGAATTCTAAACATTGCATATAAAAACCAACAAATATTGTCTAATTGTTCATGGTGATTTACTGTTTTACTATTTGTTATGACTGAGACAAAAGCTTGTTATGAAAATAAGCACTTTGTGAATGTTCTTAACTTAAATAGGATCAAATAGAGACTGTGTGATTTGTGTCTCAATAAATAATGACTATAGTTAAAAACTAGCAACTTTGCTCTCCCCCATGACAAAGGGGGAGGAGACTGGATTTATACCCCAACCTTCACTCAGAGTCTCAGAGCGGCTTACAATCTCCATTCCCTTCCCCTCCCCACAACAGACACCCTGTGAGGTAGGTGGGGCTGAGAGAGCTCTTTTGAGAACTGCTTGTGAGAGAACAGCTCCGAGAGAACTGTGAATGACCCAAGGTCACCCCAGCAACTGCATGTGGAGAAGTGGGAAATCAAACCCAGTTCTCCCAGATTAGAGTCTACCACTCTTAACCACTACACCAAACTGGCTCTGACTGGAAAAGGGTACATTTCCTCTCAGTGCTATGGGTAGAGCCTGCAGAAATCTAACTGATGTACTTTTTCCTGGCATGGAAACAAAACTGATGGGGGAAATTTATCTGCTTAATTTCTATACATCAGGCTACTGTTTAAAGACATGGAATACGGCCAGGAAAAACACTGTTAAAACAAAGCAAAAAAACCCCTATTCAGACTGTCAATGAGATACATAAATAACTTTGTGTGTGTTTGAATAAAACAGCTCATTAAAAACACATCACTGATTATTTCAGACACACTTCACTCACAAAATAGAAGGACACACAACCAATCGGTTAAGCAAACACCCTAGAGATCATTCTTACTTCAAAATGGTGATGCTGAGAAATAAGGGATGCACCCTATGGGCCAAGTAATCTAGCTACCTTTTAAAAAGACAGGCCTGTACTGAAATGAATCTGACCTACATGGATCAGGCTAGCCTGATCTCATCAGATATCAGAAGCTACAAAGGGTCAACCCTGGTTAGTACTTGGATGGGGGACCAATCAAGGAAGTCCAAGACTGGATGGGAGACCAATCAAGGAAGTCCAAGACTGGATGGGAGACCAATCAAGGAAGTCCAAGACTGGATGGGAGACCAATCAAGGAAGTCCAAGACTGGATGGGAGACCAATCAAGGAAGTCCAAGTCTGCTTATGGGGGTCACCATAAGTCAGCCGCAATCTGACAGCACTTTGCACTGCCATACCCAGACCATCTCCACTCAAAGTTAGGCAAATCTTTTTTCACTTAAAAGAGTTTTTGTTAATGGGAATCATATAAGCCATGGGCCATCTTTTCTGCTGGTGAAGGCTTTCCCTCTAGCAGAAGAGCCTCTTGTATCAGCAGAAGTCTCCTTCTGCTGGAGAAACGCATTGCTGTTAGCAGAACAGATCTGCAGGATCCAACCCTGCAATTTGTTTGTCCCAGAATATGGTTGGAGACCATATAATACTAGCAACTTTGCTGAAGTTACGCAGGACTGGGTCTGGTCCGTCCATGCATGGATGGGAGACCTGTTGGGAACCCTACGTTGGCCACCTTGTCTTCCATGATGGAAGGAAGAAGGAGCAGCAATGCTATAAATAAGATGAATATATTTCTCCCAAATCCTTTCCAGCCTTTTAACGTTCTATTTAAACTGTGGTGCCCAGCTCTGAACATAGCACTCCTGTGTGCCTTGAGTACAATAGGTACTGTTATATTCACATTAATTTTTACCAGAATTCCATTATGGCCGCCTACAAGCAATGGTAAGGAGAGAATCTTCTGTGAGTAAATGTACTGTCTGAATGCCATGTTGGGAAAAAGCTGCAGGCTAGATCATAGGTCTCCAATCTTGTTGAATCTGTGGGCATTTTTTGAAATTTGAGAATGAGCACTACCACATAATGGCCGCCATTTTGGGTTACAGCTATTCTCAAAGGGGCTGCCATTGGGTACCAAGGCCAATCACAAGACAACGGGAGTTTTCAAACCAAAGCCCTTTTCTGAAACACTTTCTGCTCCACTTTATATCATTGTAATAAAATTAATGGGAAAAATGAAATGCCCAAAAGGGATTTCCCCCCAAAATTATTCTTTTAAAACAACATAAATATACTAAATAAATAAATACCTGAAATTAATACAAATTATGTGGCTTGGATAAACACAAATCATTACTCTTATTGTTTCTCAGTAAATAAATTAATGCCCAGCTCAGGTTTTAAAAGCGCAATAGCAGTATAAGCACCAAATGACCATTTAATCAAGAGCATACTCCAACAGTTTTAGCCTTTAAATTAGTATTAATTCACACTTACTATTCCTTTCCAAAGATCAGGAAAATGTATATGCTGAATGGACATTGTCTAGTAACACCAAAGCACATCTTTATAGTCAGTTTTGTAAAACTCAGAAGAACCCAATTTTTCTAAATAATTCAGGGAACACTGAAGCAAAACAATACGAAAAGGTTTAATTAATTGGGAGCGCTATTTATATGAGTAATATGATATGGGTCAACTTGGTGGGTACACGGTAGATTTGAAAAAAGAGTTTTATGTAACAAGGATTCAGAAAATGTGGGTTAAATAGTGATTCTGTCTTGTAAATAATTAGTGCCAAGGTGTATATAAAGCAGCTATTGGAGTGAGGTGTATATACTGGTTCAGAATTTTAATTGTTTATGAATGGTATTTTGAAAAATATCAGATAATATGAAGGATAGAACAGCTACCTACCTATTATCTTCTAATGTTACCTTCAGTCTGAAGAGAATTTCCCTTTGTGGAGCATCAAACTAGAGAAACATAAAAAAAGTTGAGTATTTTTAATTGTAAGTTTTGAGCTGGAGTCCGTCTTGCCCTCCTTATTAAGCATTTAGGCTCAAAAAACAACCAAATATTATTTTAAAGCCACTGCTACTGCCGCATTTCTGTGCCTGATACTATATATTCCCCCATGTTGTTATCTCCTTCGGGCTTGACATTATTTTACTGGGGCTATGCATCTTTAGCAGGGAATTCAAACTGGCAGTGTGGAGAATTAAGAGATTATCGGGCATCAGATGATAGACAACTCGGATTTATGTTTAAACATTACTGTATCACTGGTTTAAGAAAAATATCAAAAGGTACGTTTCAATGTGGATTGAAATGTGATTTGAAAAGATGACCCTAATCTTATGAGAGTCTATCTGGACACATGTGTATTTCACTAGATTGTACCTTTTCTCTCCTTCTCTTCTCCCCCCACTAAGGAATTTAAAGAGATATACTAAACTCCTGCCTAATACAGCCTTGCTGTACAGGAAGTGTTAAACTACAGCTACTGATAAAACAGAGTTGATAAGGCCCTTGCTATGTACGCCACGGCTTTGCTGTAGAGCAGCATTTCTACATGTCTGAGGCGGAAGTAAAGAGCAGTTTGCCTGGAACCAAAAAAACTTCTTCTGTTGAAATTCTAAGGGGAAAGACAAGATTTAGGCTGTAATGACAGTCGTTATCCGGCCTCGCATCTTTTAACAACTGCTTTAGATGGCTTTCTAATGGCAGCATTAATACATTTTAATTAGGACAACGCTGCCTCGTTTTCAAGGATGATATATTAATATTATAGATCATTAACATTCCTTAATGGCTGTAATGACACAGAAGTCTTTAATTGTCCCAGTTAGACAGAGACACACTTTTTCATTTTCTCTCCCCCCCCCTCCCAAATTGGTCTTTTAGAGAATTCAGGCACGACTCTCGAATCTTTAAAGCATGTCGTAAGAAGCAGCTACAGCTGCACCCACTATATTGAGTTGACAGAAAAAAATCCCCCCCCCAATATAATTCTACCCCTTCCTGAGACTGCACGGCAGCTAATATTGTCTTTCTAATACCCACTTCTTCAATATCAAAAGTTATGAAACTTTGGCTCTTGAGCAGGGGCTGTTTAAAAAAATAATAATTAGAGCAGACTGTATTTAACATTTGCAAAATACTCATGCTTATAAGGAATGAGATGTTTCATTCTGTTTGCAATGGTTTTAATCTCTTCACTTCAATATATGTCCTCTAGCAGGCTATACGTCTTGGATTTCATTTTTAGATCCTTAAGGCTGCATATATCTGTCAAACAGACATAATGAATTTAAAGTGCTAATGCTTAGGAGGCCAGGGGAAAAAAATAACACTGAAATATATCCTTGGTTGATTAAATTACCACCTCCAGCTACTTTACCTCCTTATGTCCAAACTGATTTCCTTTTCTGCTTCCCAAGTAGTGGATCTAGAAGATGGGGAAGATGTAATTTAATGGTAAAAACATGCACAAGTCTTTAGACAAGTACATTTTCCTTAAGCATCTTTCTGACTCTGTACCTACAAGATAGGACTTCTAAGTGACTTAGGGGACTTCCAATTATACTCAACCTCCAGGCTGACCTTAGGCTGAAGGAAGAGACTTTTGTCTACTGGCACTGAAACATAATTAGGGTTAAAACTCTCTGACACCAAATTTCAATATAGTTTCTCTTTTTTTAAAAAAATGTAACTGGGCCCTGTAAAGATACCTCCATGTTTACTAATTTTTGCCTGATTTATTCCATTATACACTGTTTGCAGCTTGTACTGCCTACCCATAACATTATGCCTTCTTGCAATTTATGCTCTATTGCTGGGTGTTTTAATGTAATAACTGGCACCTCACAGAATAGGAACAGGGAAAGATTAATGTGATATTTTAACCAAAATTATATCCAGAAAAAAGCAGGTTCTTCACTAGCAACATTATTCTGTAGCGAAAGGTGGGTTCATAGTGCCTTCCTTGGTTTGTGTCTATAGCCCAGTCTGTTCTCTGGATTTCTGATATGCAGGTGCTCGATGCATGGATGCCTAAAATGGAACCTTTCAGTGTCAGCATGGCCCATTCTTGTTCTATGGAAACTGTACACACTGGTGGAAGAACCACACTGCAAGTGGTGCTAAATATGATTGTAGTAGTTGGTGTAAGACTTACACGTGGAACCTATGTGAAGGGCCAAGGCTCAGTGGTAGAGCATCTGTTTGACACGCAGAAGGTCCCAGGTTCAACCCCTGGCATCTCCAGTTAAAAGGATCTGGTTGTAGATGATGTGAAAGACCCTCTGCCCGATGCCCTGAAGAGCCTCTGCCAGTCTGAATAGACCATGCTAACCTTGATGGACCAAGACTCTGACTCAATATAAGACAGTTCTGTGTGTGTTCATGTGTCTTTCTGGATGGTAAAAATGAGTAGAACAAGTCTTACAAGATTTCTGAAAGTGGAAAGGATAGGGAAGGATGTGGGTTAAAACTGATTACGAACACTTTGGTCTGCGTTTCGGTATTTGGAACAGATTATTTGGAATACTCTCTTTTAGAACAGGTCTAAGAAAACTGATTTGAACTGACATACCTGGGCCATTTTGGTGGTGGTGGAAACTGCCATCAAATCACAGCCGACTTATGGCGACCCCCGTGGGGTTTCCAAGGCAAGAGATCTCCAGAGGTGGTCTGCCACTGCCTGCCTCTGCATAGCGATCCTAGTAGTCCTTGGTGGTCTCCCACCCAAATACTGGCCAGGGCCAACCCAGGGTGCATGGGCCATTTACACATGCTCAGATTCACACCCCAAAATTCAGGAACACAGAATTGCAAATGCACATGCAATACACACAGAAAGCTCCCACAGATACATGCACGTAACCAACACAACACAAACACAGACACTCATTCACATATACCTACATATATGCAAATACAGATGGGCAAATCCATTTACAGAAGTAGGAACACAAGTACACCCCATTCACACTGCATGGTTTATATAACTATGCTAACAGTCGCCCCTCTCATCTTTCAGTAAAGACATATATAGAGCAGCTCCCTCATAAACATGGTCATAAGTCACAGCCTACTTATGGTGACCCCAGCAATGGGCTTTCAAGCCAAGTAAGAAGCAGAAGTGGTTTGCCATTGCCTTCCTTTGCAGTCTTCCTTGGTAGACTGCCTTCAAAGTTACCTGCTTAGCTTCCAAGATCTGAAGAGGTCCAGCTATACCTTCCCTCCTGTTCATGCAATATCTCCTAATCAGTGTTCCCTCTAGGCTGAGTTAGTGTGAGCTAGCTCACAGTTTTTTAGCCTCTGGCTCACACATTTTTGTCTTAGCTCAGGAAGGGATGGCTCCAGAGGAAGTCGCCCCTCTCATCTTTCAGTAAAGACATATATAGAGCAGCTCCCTCATAAACATGGTCATAAGTCACAGCCTACTTATGGTGACCCCAGCAATGGGCTTTCAAGCCAAGTAAGAAGCAGAAGTGGTTTGCCATTGCCTTCCTCTGCATTCTTCCTTGGTAGACTGCCTTCAAAGTTACCTGCTTAGCTTCCGAGATCTGAAGAGGTCCAGCTATACCTTCCCTCCTGTTCATGCAATATCTCCTAATCAGTGTTCCCTCTAGGCTGAGTTAGTGTGAGCTAGCTCACAGTTTTTTAGCCTCTGGCTCACACATTTTTGTCTTAGCTCAGGAAGGGATGGCTACAGAGCAAACTAACTTATGCAGTAGACAAATTGCTTACTCACAATTTTAAGGCTCGTAGCTCACAAAGTGTAATTTTTGCTCACAAGACTTCACAGTCTTGTATATACCTTGTATATACCTGTACAAATACTGGAGCCATCACACACACAGAATTCCTAGGGTTATTCAAATACAAATGCAAGTATCAACCTTCCTGTTGTCTTCAAGATGTTACACATTCATCCTGCACACAAATATGTATGCACTCAGGCAACCTAGCATTCAGAATTCCCTTGCCTCTTCGGAACACACACCAACACATACTCACCCAACACACCAATGCATACCAGAGTCACACCTGATGTCCACACACACACACATTCTCATTTTCTCTCACATTCACATGTATTTCTACTGCACAAATACTCTCATCTCCTCTGTTCCCTCCAGATTTGCACATTCCTCATGTTCAGACTGGAGTCCACTCATGACCTGTGTGCTAGCTAATCCAGCCCCACACAAACACTCCCCTGGCCATTTCCCAGGGCACACACCCAATTACACACGCACAAGCTGTACATATCCCCCTACACAGAAATGTTTAAGCACTCAGGCAATGTGTGTGATACGTGCTGTGAAGTCACTTCTGATTTCTGGTGACCCTACGAATCAATGACATCCAAGGCACAGATTTTGAGTCCAGTGGCACCTTTAAGACCAACAAAGTTTAATTCTGGGTATAAGCTTTTGTGTGCACACGAAAGCATATACACAGAATTAAACTTTGTTGGTCTTAAAGGTGCCACTGGACTCAAAATTTGTTCTATTTTTTCAGACCAACATGGCTACCCACCTCAATTTGACCTCCAGGCAATAGAGCACCCCAAATCTACCCTCCTACAGAAATATACCTCCATGCTCCCCCCAACACTCATATGGTGCACTCCTAAAAACAGTTTATCATTTATTTATTACAACATTTAGACCCCACCTTTCCTTGTGGTTCAAGACAGCTTACGAGTAAGCCCCACTGAATAGATCTAGTGAGTAGGATCCTGCGTAGACTTGCTTAGGACAGCATCAAAGCAGTCTCACTCTTGTTAGTTCCCTCAAGACACCGCCTGCCTTAGCAGGCAACTCCTTATGCTGCACCTGCGCCTCACACATGGCCATGCCATACCTGATGCACCCCCACATCAAATACTCTCCTCCAGGGTTACCATATTTTGAAAAGCAAAGAAGAGGATCTATCTAGTCCCTACTGACTACTGCGAACAAGTGACCAGTATGGCAAATCTCATTTTAAATACCCTACTATTTAAGCTGCGATCATTACTAGTCACAAGGAATATTCCTGATCGTCAAAGCCCAAAAGAGGACATTTTCATCAGTGTTTTAAGAAGGGCCCAAAAGAGGAGAGCCACCAAAAAAAGAGAGAGGACCTGTCCTCTTAAAGGACGTCTGGTATAACCCTACTCTCTCCTCTCCTCCTCACATACCCAGGGCTCACAAGCCAGCAGTAGGGTTGCACTTGCAAGGGGGTGGGGGCATAGGGTTGTTGACAGATCCCGGCTGGGGGACTCCTGGAGATGTGGGGGTTAAACCTGAAGAGGACAGGGACCTCAGTGGGGTCCAATGCCACAGAGCTCCCCCTCCAGAGCATCCATGTTCTCCAGGGGAACTCTGGAGCAGTGTTCCCGGCTCTAAGCTGAGAGTTAGTGTGAGCGTGAGGTAGCTCACAGGTTTTGAGCCTCCGGCTCACACATTTTTGTCTTCGCTCAGGAAGGGATGGCGCCAGAGCAAACTAATTTTTGCAGTAGCCAAATCGCTCACTCACAGCTTTAACGGCAGTAGCTCACAAAGTAGAGTTTTTGCTCACAAGACTCCACAGCTTAGAGGGAACATTGCAAGTCTGGAGATGAGCTGTAATTCCGGGGGGGCTCCCCAGGTCCCACCTGGAGGCCGGCATCCCTAGTCCAGGCTTAGGCCTGCATTTCATTTATACACACCCCTCTACACAAACACCTCCACACACCACTCGGAGAGACACATTTGCAGAGAAGGGCCTGGCGCTACTTTCCTACCCGCCATGACTGGGGCTCTTCTCCTCAGCTCCATTGGGAGACCCATTAGGGCCGAGGGGAAGCGCTTCCGCCACGGCCTCCCCTGGCTAGGCCAGGGGGAGAAGGACTCCTTCCTCCTGGCCGCCTCTCTTTCCCGCCCTGCCCTCCCTCAGCAGCGGAGGTCCAAGCTTGGACTCCGCCATGTCTCCCGCCCTCCAACAGCCTCGCAGAGGGGAAAGGGAGCAAATCTGGCAAGGCGGCGGCGGGGGCGCGCGTTTCCTCCCCGCCCTGTTGCGCGGGGTGGGGGGCAGAGACCGCGTGGCTTGGAGCAGAAGGCAGCCCCGGAATGAGACATTGTGGGATAAACAGCGTCTCCCGAGTTACTTGATTCTTTAAAAATAAAAAATAAAAATGAATGCCCCGAAAGATGAATAAAGTCCCATAATGGGAGTGGGGGGTGCGCGGCAATGAGTGCGGGGCAGCATCCGGGGGGGGGGAGGCAAAAGTGAGCAGCACAGGACCCAAAAAAAAATAATAAAGGGGGGGAGAGAAGCCCATGGAAATGAGTGAGACAAAAAGCAAAGCAAAGAGGAAAAAGAAAAGAGAACAAGGGGGGGGGGAAGAGAGAGAGAAAGAAGTAATATTTTTCCTTGATAAAAAATGCACAAAAGGGAAGATGAACTTTGTTCTTTTTTTCTCTTTCTACTCTCCTCTCTTTTTCTGCTTTTCGCCTCGCAGCACGCCAGCCTAAGCTGAGAGCTGTAATGTCATTAAATTGCAAATGCTTTTTCATTTCCGACACACACTGTTTACTTATCTGGCAAAAACATATGTTGGAAGGAATCCGTTAAATTCTGCCCATTGCCTTGGGTAAAAGTGCAATGGAAACGGACCCAGCGAGCGTCTTCTTTCTTCTTCTTTTAGCACTTCCCTTATCTACAAGACTGCTTCGCAGCAAACTGGCTAGTTCAATGAAAAATGAAGATACAGCAGGAGATTAGAGAAGAACAGTGAGCAAAAAATTCCTGGAGAGAGGGTCACTTCATTGCAAATGATTTCACTTCTCTAGATCTGCATAAATTACTATTTTTAAGGCATCTCCAAAGTCTGTATATTTTTCTCACTCTGTCAAACATTTAATTTCACGCCCCGTGTTCTGAATATGCTAAAATGCATATCTCTGATGCACCTTTAAGCCAGAAAAACGAATGCAAAATTGAAGATAAAATGATGTGATTTGCACTACAAGCCTATTACTTGAGGTATTTACATATAGTTTACCTCTGCAGTTCTGAGAATGATTTATTTTTTTTTAAAAAAAATCGGGATTAAGCTCATATAAATATGTATAAATCTTTGTTTAGAAAATAGATTTTGCAGCTGTTGTGTCAAAAAAAAGTTCTTTAAGATTCTGTGAAGAATTTTCCTTTCAGCCAGCCTTTAAAAAAAAAAAGGAATTTGACATCCTTCTTTGGCAAAGAAACACTCACGTTTTTCTAATATCTACGATGTCCCCCCCCACACCGAGATAGTTTTTTTTTTTTTTTTTTTTTCCCCCCCCCCCCCATCTTTCTTCCTAAATCGACTTAGATCCTCTCCGTTCGTTCGCCTGCCTTATTTGCTTGGAATCTGAAAAGAACTCTAGATTTCCTCGAATTCAAAGGGCATATCTCCTATTTATTTATTTTATTTTTTAAAAAAAACAGCTGTGAATTCCTCTGGATGTATTTATTTCCACTAGAATCCTATAGATCCCGACGCCCAGCTACGAGAAAGACCCTTTTAGGCTAGTTTCAGGGATCCTTCACCCATATTTGCTCTTTTCTTTTGAAACGGATACACCTTAATTGCCTCTGTTCAGAGGAAGGATAGGTTCTAGATCTGGCATCCTTGCTCGGGGGTCGTTTTCATGGGAAATAATGACGACTTCGTGACGCATTCGTCCTTCCCACAGTCAATTCCAACAGCCCCCCCTCCCCCCAATCTGCACCCACAACTCTTCTGTCCGGTCTTTGCAAAACGATATCAAAGAGGCGACGGACATGCAAAGGGGGAAGCCGCGCCAGTGTACTGCAGCCTCCAAACTGAGATCTGGAAGATGCTTTCTCTGTTTCCGTGCGACTGGGAAACAGACCCCTGAAAAATCTGGTACCTCAAAGGTTAAATTAATGCAATTAAAAGACGAAAGGGGTTTGGCCAGGAATAGATTGTATGTGTGTGTGAGAGAGAGAAACAGAGAGAGAGAGAGAGAGAGAGAGATATTGCTTACACAACAAACTGGGTTTGAGGATTCTGCTCTGTGCTTACTTGGAATTGGCTAATGATCGATGGAACGGGGAGGGGGGAAAAACTTAGCAGTCACTTTTCAGACATCCAGTTTCATTTCCCTCCCACGTAAAATGGTTGAACAATGCCCCTAGTGGTATTGCTAGCGACATTGTAAGTAGGCAAATAAACACCCACACATTTCTGGCTGCAATTATAGTCCCTTTAAAGAATGGGAAATGAATGGGTACAACTAATACAACCTGCTGCAATAGAGCGAGTGAATCTACTGTTATCTTACATTACTTGCTCAAGGTTGTGGGGATATATGTGTGAAAAGAGGGATACAATGTGACGTTCTTTTACCTTTTTATGGCGCAGGTCTCAGATCAAATGCATTGGTACTGAGTTCTTTTGCCGAGCGTCACGGATTAAAAGGAGAAGAAAATAAAATACAAATATCCTTTTTGTGGCATAATTAGATTATTTGTCCTTTGTGCCAATCCATCCACTTCATGGGAAATTGCTGTTACTGCCACTGTTCCTGGAATCCCTGAGACAGGACAGGCTACAAAAAATTATTTAACACACTCTAGGATGAGATTTAAAGTGAACAGAATTTATGTGCTCATCCTCACAGCAACCTTGCAAAGCAGATCAGTCATCTACTCTTTTTACTGGTGGGGAACTGAGGCAGGCAGAGATATGTTCAAGAACTGCAGTGAGTCTATGGCTGAACAGAAACTTAAAACCAGGTGCGCTCAAGCTGAAGGCATTTTCTCAAGTGACGTTCAAAAATTCTGTATCTGTAAATCAATTAAGACAATTATGGTCCCAGTCACACGGGCCGTAAAATGTGCGCACGGGGGGGGGGAACGTGGCAGTTTGGCCCGGAGCTAAATAACATGCGGCCGCCCGATCACAGGTCCCGTCAAGGTCCCGTGGGTAGGGGCAAGGTGGCGATCACACGAAGATCCTGCAGCGTGGCAAAGAAGCGGCGCGATCTCACCAACGGCATGCACAATTCTGCGGAGCAACGGAACTTTCGCTTTCCTCTTCGTGTGCATGCGCCGTTAGGTGCTTGTGCGCATCCTGTGGAGACTTGGGGGGGGGGAAACCTGTTTGCGACGGGACATGGGTGGGCGCCGGATCCCATGGACTACCACCGGAAACGCGATCAGACGCCAGCCCTTGCCCCGCAGTTTCCGGAAACAAGTACCTCGGAGGTACTAGTTTTTAACTCCGCATCTTCGGCGGGAAGCCTCGGGTTCGCCATGGGAGCTCTACGCTTCCCAGATGTTGTGTTGTGATCGCGCCCGGAAAATCCACCTATCATCCGTCTCAGTAGCGTGGCTAATGCTCCGTGTGACCGCAGCCTATACTGGGCTGAGTAGGAGCACATGCAGTTTTCTCCCACGTTCTCTATTGTGCATTAAAACTTTCATGGATGGCACATTCTCCCTCTGAGGAAAGGAGGACATCTTGCTGGGCGATTCCCACCATCCAATCAGAGAGGCAGGAACATCCCCCCCCCCAATTTCCTGTCTCTTGCCTGTGGGAGTCACCCTCTTCATCTCTTTTCCTGCCTCAGCAGGGAGAGCAGCTTAGATCAGGCTTTGCCTTTATCTAATCTTTAAAACTCTAAATTCCTTATTCAACCTCATATATTTTCTATCTTAACTACTTCTATATTCTTCCACAAGATTTCTGAGAACTACTAGTACCCCTCTCTAAAACCATGGCAGCATGAGAGCCGCAGGAGGTCTCCTCTAAAGAATCGTCAGGTCCTCCTAATTCTCAGACCAGTAGCCGGTCAAGGGAATAAGAACAGCACAGGAGAAAGGGTTTCTCCCCTTCCATCAGTTCTTGCAGAAAAAATTAAACGCGGAATGGGCAAAACCTATGGCCAGCAAGCAATTACATGTTTTACTAGAAATTGTATGTGTTATCATATTTTGTACTCAGTTTTTGCAGACGCCTCTAGTGGATGCTCCAGTAACAGCTCTGCAGTCATCTGAGCTTTTGTCAGAGGACGGTGAGGGCACTTTCCAGCATAGTTTTTACAAGATTGGTGTCTTGCCCTGAAGGAAGCATATGAAGGCTCTATTATGATCGTTAAAGCTCCTGCTCCAGTACCAATAGTCTCAAGAGTGGCTGTTGTCTGGTCTAGGAATCTTTTCCAACTTATTTCAGCCAGCAGCCGTTGCATGATACAGGGAGCCATTAGGGTTCTTACAGCTCACTATGGCAAACACAACCCTTGGTCCCTGGCCATCTTTCCAGAACTATGACACCTGAGACAGCTGACAGAGGAAGATTATGGCTCAGAGCTTAGCAACTGATGCCCTAACCTGAATGGCCCAAGCTAGCCCGATCTTGTTGGATCTCAGAAGCTGAGCAGGGTCAGGACTGGTTATTCCTTGAATGGGCGACCATCAAGGAAGTCCAGGGTTGCTATGCGAAGGCGAGCAATAGCAAACCACCTTTGCCCATCTCACTACATGCTAAGTCCATAGGTATGACATATACTTGTTAAAACGTGAGACCATTTGGGGACGCTCTCAACAAGACTTATATTGAAACCTGACACTCTAGACAGCTTTGACAAGAGGAGTTTGGGGAGTTACTTCTTTAGTTTCCACTGTGTCCTTCTGAGATTTCACAAGGATAGCAGAAGGATGAACCGGGTTTCTTCCAGACAACCCTTCAGAAAAAGTTCATTCAACAAATAATTATTAGCAGAAACAATAAACCAACCTGTGGCCATAAGCCATTCAAAGCATAACTTCAAACTCTTCTGTTAGTGGGGGGAAACATTTTTTATACTCTGGGACACGTAGTCCAACTCTCAGGCAGACAATTGTTCCTTACAAATAGTTATCAGAGGACACTCCATGGAGTTCCTCAAACCCCACCGGAACACCACATTCCACCACCCCCACCCCCCCACACACAAGGGTCAGAAAAAGCGTGTAGAACTCTTGCTACTATACACCATTTCTTAACATTCGGGCCATAGAACCCGTCCCTCCCTTAACAGGGGAACGAGATTTCGCCCTTCCCATAGAACCTGTCCTTCCCTTAACAGGGGAACGAGATTTGGCCCTTCATGGTGACAAGAAGAAACGGAAACTGAAGGGCAGTTTTAGACTTTGTAGGGCACTCTAAGGTGAACTTCTGGGATGATGCCCTCCACCTCAGGGGGAGAACGACCATTGGACACTTACCATGAAGGGTCCTTCTCCTCTGTGGAAAGGAAGACACCTTGTCCCTCCCAAAGTCATTGTCTAACTAGTTATTCAGCAGGTACACTTCTTGTCTCATGAGTACTGTTTGCCTGTTTTTTTCCTTATCTAGGTTGTCACTCTGTTCTTGTCCGTTTGTTCTCTTTCCTTGAATTGACTTTACAGTCTTACTGCTTTTGGAGTTACTAGAATTGAAGAGGGCTTACTCCCACAGGCAAGAAACAGGAAGTGTGTGTGTGGGGGGGAAATGTTCCTGCCTCCCTGATTGGACGGTGGGAATCACCCAGCAAGATGTCCTCCTTTCCTCTTCATGGTAAGTGTCCAATGGTCATTTCAGACTGAAAGATATTTCTTGGATCACTAGTAAAAATGCACCCAGTCTAAGAATGAAGCGGCAGACTGAGGTGATAGATGGCTAGAGTGTGCTGCCTTATATTGCAAATGAGAGATCATCTCCCTTATACATAAAGGCGAATGGTGGTGGCACTTCTCTAGAACATTCCACACGCTCCAAAATCAGTTCGCTCTCTGATCTGTCATTCAGAGGGTCTCCCTATCCACTGGCTGCTTTGCCTGAGTCCTGCCTCCAACATTCTAAACATTTTGCTGTTCCTCTCCCCCCCATAGCCAGTCAGAACACAGAGGTTATTTGCATATGCAGCCTCATTGGTCTTTGCCTCGGAACACAGAGGTCGTTTGCATATGCGACTTGATTGGCTTTTGCCTCTAACATTGTAAACAGTTTTGCTGTTCTGAGGTAAAATGTGTCCAATCTCCAGGTGAGGGCTGGAGATCACTCAGAATTACAACTGCTTTCCAGATGGCAGAGATCAGTTCCCCTGGAGAAAATGGTGGGCTCTGTAGCCTTCTATGCTGCTGAGGTGGCCCCCGTATGACAGCCAATGTGACGGGAGAGGCTGCAGGTGTGTGGGGGGTGGAAAGCTGAAGAGTGAGGGGGAAATAAGGGTAGGTTGATTATTGGCTGGGAAGGAGATAGGGTTGCCAACTCCAGGTGGGAAATTCCTGGAGATGTGAGGGATGGAGCCTGGAGAGGGTGAGGTTTCAGGAGGCGTGGGACCTCGGACAGGTACAAAGCCATAGACTCCACCCTCCAAACCAAGTATTCCCTTCTGGGGAACCATCGCTGCCAATCTCCGGGTGAGGGCTGGAGATCACTCAAAATTACAACTGTTCTTTAGGTAGCAGAGATCAGTTCCTCTGGAGAAAATGGTGGACTCAGTGTCATTATACCCTGCTGAGGTCGCCACAGCAAATTGACACTGAGTGTCCAAGGCCAGGGCACCCGCCCAGAGCCTCTTTCTAGAGGCCGTTGTATTTATTTCCACAACGGACCTTTTTCCTAGTATTTGCATATTCCCCAAGTTTAAAAAGCGCATCACACCTAGTGATATTAGCATATCAGGGAGAAGATGGCTGAGCCAGTGTGGCAGAGGGGTTAGAGAAAGCATCCCCAACCTTCCTGAGTCTGTGGGCACCTTCGGAATTCTGACAGAGGGTGGTGGGCGTGACCACAAAACAGCTACTGCAGAGAGGCAGAAGCTCAAGTGCAAAGGGAGAAGAGGGGTAATCTAAAAGCACACTGAGAAAGAGGAGTGAGAGCGAATAAAATCAACACTAGTAGCAGCTGCTGCTGAAACAACTCTGCACAGCCAATCCAAAGCCCCGCTGGGCAACAGCCCACCTGACTCCACCCACATTCTAAAAACATTTGATTGGCACTTGATTGGCACAAGGAAAGGTGTCAGCTGGCACCACAGCGCCCACGAGCACCATGTTGGAGATACCCACATCAGAGGGTTAGATTGG
The DNA here is from genome assembly GCF_001447785.1 of Gekko japonicus. NCBI lineage: Eukaryota > Metazoa > Chordata > Lepidosauria > Squamata > Gekkonidae > Gekko > Gekko japonicus. The sequence continues at coordinate 76,281 of NW_015172135.1, read as the reverse complement.
AAGTACAGCGACCACCGTGTGGCCTCACCGACTCTTCCTGCTTCTGCTGCTGGCTTATCAAACTTTGAGAAGCCGGCCACGGAAGCAGGAAGACCTGGTGAGGTTGCGCCTCTCCCTCCCCTCCTGCTCGGTTGCAACCGGAAGCAGGAAGACCTGGCAAGCCCCCAAAGTGACCACGGTTGAGCAGGAGGGGAGGGAGAAGCACGGCCTCGCTGGGTCTTCCTGCTTCCACAGCCGGCTTCTCGAGCCAGCTGTGGAAGCAGGAAGTCCCAATGAGACTGCCCCTCTCCGTCCCGTGTGAGGGCTGGGGATATTCGTGGGGGGAATTGCCCTCGTCAGCCCCCCCTCACCCGTGGCTACGGGCCTGTCTCAGACTAACCTACAACACAAGATGGTTGGGAGAATAAAATAAGGAAGATCCTTTGGGATTCTTGAAGGAAGGGTGGGATTAATAGAGACCGGGATATGTTAAATGTCTCATGTGCCATTTTAGTGCATGAGGGAACATTAACAAATACAGATCTCCTCCATCCTTCAACCTCTAGTCTGAAGTGGTATAATCCATACTTTGGCTATCTCATTCTACCACTGAGATAAAGTGTAGAAAGGCACATTGGCCCACTGGAACACCAGAGGCAAAGAGCATGCATTTAATCTTTCCCGTGAGTGGCTGTTGTCCGGCATAAGATGCAGTTAGATGTGTGAAATTCACTGCATTTGAAATTCTGCATTATTTAAAGAACCTCACAGTTCTTTGTTTAAATAACCTTTTACTATAGCATTATTTAAAGAACCTTTTTCTATAGCAGTGGAAGCTACCTGAAAGAGTTTGTGTTGTCATACATGTTATTTTGCATCACTTTGCATTCCTGAAATTCAAAAGGTACAGGTGGGAAGCAAACAGAGAGGTATCGTACCTTGGAGCCTTTTTACTATGTAATGGCAAATTATGTGAAATTACCAGCTTTACTTTCATCTTTTGTTCCATTCCTCTGCTTTTAAATGCAGTAAGAAAGCAACAATTTGTGAGTGATGCACACAGTACAGCCCCCTGTCATCGAGTGCCAAGTTTTGAGGGGAGATAGCTGTGAGTGTGCGTTTTGCTCATAGTGTATGTGATGACATCCCTGTGACACTTTGCAGAACTATATGTACAGTATACTTTTTAGCTAAACTGCAGTTGCCAAAAGCATTGTACGTAGTTGTTAAGAAAAGTTAAAAACAGGTAATCATTTGGTAGGGGTGACTGACAATGATTGGCACTTCAGATTGTATTTCTTTTTGCAGACTGATTTTTCACAATGCAGCATCTATATCTGCAGCAGGTCACTCGTCGCAATAGATTAGGCATTAGGGCATATGATTTAAACATGTTTTTGGAGACCGTTCACACTATCATACACGTTTCCCAAATCTGTATTTTAAAGAACCGTTTGTACCACAAATATTCCTTGTTCCTGCCATGATCCCTGTTTCAACGCACTGTGTGAATGGATTTTCCCTCGAGCAGGAAGCTTGCCATCAATCTCAGAAGGAAAAACTGGGATGGAATGATACAGTTTGTATTAACTCAGTCTAAAAATAGTATACTAAAAATAGTACATTCCATAACTCGTGCATTCATATGTATTAAATTAGATTTTTGTTTACCACCCTTCCCCGCTTGTATGGGGCTCAGGGCGGTTCACAACAATTTGGCTTGTTACAATGTGTAAAAAAAAAAGTTAAAACCGTCAAAACACAATATTTAAAACATTTAGAAACATTTAAACGTCTTAAAAACAAGATGGCAGTCCTAGCATTCAGTCATGGGGGTATGTGTGTGCCAGGCAGTTGTAAAGAACTGTCACTGGCTTCTATCAAAGGTCTGGCGGGACATCTCTGCCTTCCATGCCCTGCAAAACTTTAATAGATCAGACTGGGCACGCATGTCATTCGGCAGAGAGTCCCACCAGGCTGGGGGCAGGGTGGAGAAGGCCCTGGCCCTGGTCGAGGCCAGCTAGATATCTTTTGGGCTGGGGACCACCAGAAGGTTCTTATCCACTGATCTTAATGCCTTTCAGGGGACATGCCAGGAAACAAAGTCCTCAATATATGTAGGTCCCTGACCATTAAGGGCTTTAAAGGTAAGCAGCAAAACCTTGAATCTGATCCAGTGCTCCACCAGCAACCAATGCAGTTCGCGCAGCACTGGATGTATGTGAGTCCTCCGCAGGGTCCCTGTAAGGACCCGCGCTGCTGCATTTTGTTCCAGCTGGAGCTTCCAGGTCAGCTTCAAGGGTAGCCCTACGTAAAACATAGGAGAATAAACATTTTTCAGGCACTAGACTCTAAACTGATTATGTAAATTAAATACATCTGAATCCTGTTGTTCAATACCTCCAGAAGTATACGTGTGCCACATAAACAGTAATCAAAATCTGTACGCTCTGGATGAGTCCCTAATGCTAAATCCACGTCCACACATGTATACGGGAGGGCGTATGGAGAGGAAGAGCCTCTGCTTTGCATACAGAAGATCCTGGGTTCAGTCCGCGGCATCTCTGCTTAAAAGAACCAGGCAGAAAATGACGTGAAAGACCTCTGCCTGGGACTCTGGAGAGGTGCTCCCAGTCTGAGTAGACACTACTACTCTTGACGGACCAATAGTCTGATTCAGTATAAGGACCCTTCATGTATTCATGTGTTGTAGTCCCCTTGATATCAGTCTGAGTAGACACTACTACTCTTGACGGACCAGTAGTCTGATTCAGTATAAGGAGCCTTCATGTATTCATGTGTTGTAGTCCCCTTGATACCAGTGTTTACAGAACTGTATATTGGATCAGGACAGTCATCTATTGAAATTATTACATGAGGCATAATAAGATAAAATAGGGCATTGCTATGTCATTTAATGCTTTAGTGCTTGAACTCCATATTTATTTAGTTGCCAGTGTATGTGCGTATTTTTTCTGAACAAATCTCCAAAGCAACACGCAAGCAGTAAAAAAGAAGTTACAGCAAAACCTGTAAAGAGAAACCAATATGAACACTAAAAGCACAAATGACTTAAAAATAGAACATAAAACTGCTACAACGCAACCCTAAAAACAGCACAATGAGCCCTTCCGGAAACAATCAGCCCATGGCCAAAATTAATTTGACAGCTTCAGTTTGTTTTTCTAAAATGTAAGCAACTAAAATGGTTCCTTGATAATTAAAAAAAAAGCTACCGTAATTCATTTCGATAGGGACTTCTGTTCCGAATTTTAAAAGATTGTATTCCTTTGCCCTAGTCCCCAAATCTGTGCATGACAGATATCCTTTAACAGCTAACCTTTGTTCTTAAGCTTATGCAAGGTACAGAATACATTTAAGAAATGATTTAATCAAAACATATAGCTTTGAAACTATTTGCTCATATATAGGCATTTCCACCGGGGAGACAACCCTACTTGGCTTCTACATGAATTTGTTTATTTGTTTATAACCTGCTTTTCTTCACAACGGGGACAGAAAGCAGCTTCTAACACCATTCTCCTGTCTTCCATTTTATCCTCACCACAAGAACCTTGTGAGGCAGGTTAGGCTAAGACAGAGTGACAGGCCCCGTTCAGTTTAAAGATGTAATGCAAGAGTGAGACAGTATAAGTAGACTGAAAATAATGTACTATTGCTGAGATTTCATTATTTGCAATTAAGACGCTCTCAAATGTATAGTCTGAGAGCCTTTCCTGAGAGATCGTTGCATATTACTAATCTAACCAATTACTAATACTGTTTACTTTGATGACTACTCCAGTAGGGTACTTAGAATGACTTGTATGCAATGGACATTTTGAACTGGTTTAAAATGTACTGAGTATGATAAAGATCTTAGCAGCAAGTATGTGGCATGGGTATACTCTTCCAGAACTAAATGAATCAATTTCTTACAATGCAATCCCAAGCATAGTTACATCCTTCTAAATCCATTGAAACCAATGGACTTTGAAGGATGTAACTGTTTAGAATTACATTGTCAATGTTGGAAGGTTGCCAATGTGGACTAAGAATAGAAAGAAGAATTCAGAGACTTTTATTAATTTTATGATAACAACTACTATTTTAATACGTAGAGATCATACCTTATTAAGTAGATAAATTTGCTTGTTGATCCCCCCCCCCAGTATGAATCTCTTTCGTATACGTGGGTTGTTCTCAGTTTCTCCAGTGGGTGGAGGGAGAGGGACATTTCTGTGCAGATATTCAAATTACCTGCATGAAGATCACTCAGCCATTTTAAAATGAGAAGGAAAACCAGAGAATCTTCAGCAGTGAGCAGGAAAACCAGAGAATCGTCAGACATGCATTTGCAGTCCTTTACTTTGATCACTGGATCTGTGTGTTGCCCTTTAAAAAACAACACTAAAGCCCTCCAGGGTGAAAGAGTCATTGATGCAGAAATAGCATGCAAACCAGCCAATATGCGTTTTTAGAAATATTCAGCATGTGTTGATATCTGTGAAGAACTATACAAGCTTGGGAAGTATACTTTCTCAATGTCTTAGCTAATGGTATCCACGCACACTGGGCTGCTTGGCTAAACTACAAGCTGCCTGAGAGTTTTGTGTGTGTGCATCTGTTCCACTGCACTTGTGGATGTACGTAGAATTCTGTGAGAAATGTTACTAGCCTACTAGCCCAGCACGCCCCTTGAAGAGCTCTATCCTCTGCAGACCAACATCTGCTGGTGGTCCCCAGCCCAAGGGACATTTCACTTAGCCTCCACCAGAACCAGAGCCTTTTCAGCTCCAGTTCTAGCCTGGCGGAACACTCTCCCAAGTGAGATCAGGGCCCTGCAGGACTTGTAACAGTTCTGCAGGGCCTGCAAAATGGAGGTGTTCTGCCAGGCCTATGGTCGAGGCAGTGGGTGTCTAACAACATTGGCCTCCCCTGCTCTGCCTAGTATTATTCACTTGTTGGTTGTGGTTGGTCCACTTGCTCAGGCCTTGGATTAAATCAAGCACCCATACAGATAGCCAACTGAGGCCCCGTTCACACGGAGTATTTGCCGAGCTAAAGTTACGGATGATAGGCAGATTTTCCGGGCGCGATCACACCACAACGTCCGGGAAGCGTAGTGCACCCATGGCTAACCCGTGGCTTCTCGCTGAAGATACGGAGTAAAAACTAGTACATACGATGTGCTAGTTTCCAGAAAACACGGGGCAAGGGCAGGCGTCAAATCGCGTTTCCGCTGGAATCCCGTGGCATCCGGCGCCCACCCATGTCCTATCGCAAACCGGATGTTTGTTTGTTTTTAAGTCTCCACAGGATGCACACAAATGCCCACCGGCACATGCGCATACTGTGGTGAGGGGGAAAAAATCCCGTTTGCCATGGAAGTGGCAACTAGTGATTGCCAGTGTGATCGTGCCGCGCCGCTTCTTTGCCGCGCTGCAGGATAGCCGTGTGATCGGCACCTAACGGCATACCCATGGGACCTCCACAGGATATGTGATAGGGCTGCCGCGCGTTACTTTGCTCCGGGGCAAACAGCCATGCTTCCCCCCCGCATTTTCTGGCCCGTGTGACCGGGACCTGAGGCTATCAATTGTGTTCGATCGCCATCTTGCTGTTGTAGGTTTTATTAGTTGTCTTATGTGTTAATGGTTTAACTTATTGTGTAATAATTGTTTATAATTGCTGTTGTAATCCGCCCGGAGCCCTGCTTGTGCAAACTAGAAACTTAATTAATTAAATAAATAAAAGTTGCAACATTCCTTATTCTTTACAAAGACGTAGCCCTGGATAGTCCATGGCCGAGTTCAGACTGGCAGTTTGGCCCAATATAGGCCCGATATAGGCACGTTTCACAAACGGATTAAAGGGGCCAGTTCACACAGCCACAGCTGTCCGGCGTTCCCCAGCCGTACTCAACCCATCTTGTAACACTTCCCTCCCGAGTTTAAAAAATGCCAGGTGAAAGTGGTAGCAAACACTGGAGAGTGCGTTGATCCCGCTTCCTGGAAGTGTGCACGCTAAAAGCCACAAACAAGCCGCATTGCTGTGCCTATGTGCCTATGTGCATGTTGCCGGAGTGAAAAAAAGCCACTTACAGCCGTGCCTCCGCCAGGGGCGGGCCAACAGTGCGAACGCTCCCTTGCGTTGTTCCGGGTCTTTTTTTGCCATGACTCCCTCGTGCTTCAAACTGCCAGTCTGAACTCAGCCCACGTTAGCCCAACCTTGTACAGATCTCGGAAGCTGAGCGGGGCCAGCCCTGGGTGGTTAGTACTTGGATGGGAGACCACCAGCTATGCAGAGACGTCCAGGGTTGCGATGCAGAGGTAGGCCATGGCAAATCACCTATGTTTGTCTCTTGAAAACCCTACGGGGTCACCATAAGTCGGCTGTGACTTGACAGCACTTTCCAGCACCACGAAGAAGTGGCCCACACAGAGCTTCCATAACTGCTCTAAATCCTCTTCTTCACCCAAAGAGTGATTAACACATGGAATTCACTGCCACGGGAAGTGGTGGTGGCTACAAGCATGGACGGCTTCAAAAGGGAATTAGATAGGCATATGGAGCAGAGGTCCATCAGTAGCTATTAGCCACAAGGTATAGATAGGGACTCTGGGGCAAGTGATGCTCTGTCTTCTTGGTGCTTGGGGGGGCCAACAGTGGGAGGGCTTCTAGTGTCCTGGCCCCACTGGTGGACCTCCTGATGGCACCTGGTATTTCTGGCCACTGTGTGATACAGTGTTGGACTGGATGGGCCTTTGGCCTGATCCAACATTGGCGTCTCTTATGTTCTTATGTTCTCTTCCATTTTAGATTTAATCCAGTCTCTCCGAAACCCCTTGTCTTAGCACCATTTTATCTGAAAATATTTGTTTTGAAAGTCGGCTAATGGCTTCCACCAGTCCTGTGCAGCGACGGCTGCCTATCACTCAAACACAAAATTGAGCTTGGAGCATCACCTTGAGTACCGACTCAGCAGAGGGCCTCCTGCATTGCCGGGAAGCCGTTGCGGCACGCATACGGCAGGCACCTTTCAAAGCAAAAAGATATCTGTTCCATTTTTGTCTCCGTTTCAAAATACCCAAAGCAGTAAAAATCACATAATTGACTAATCACTTGCCAATTTCCCCCTTTTAAAATCTAATCTATTTTAATTTATAACAGCGCCAAAATGCAAATGAAACTGGTCTGTTTCCAAAAGCAGGCCCAACCCCCCCAACCCCGTGCTGCCTTTTACAACACAGTTTAAGGTATTCATAATCTGAGGAAAACATCCCCCCCTTCCCCCCCCCAAATAAAAACATTCCCTCTTGTATGCTTGAAATGTTGTTTTGCAAGTTTCGGCCTGAAGCAAAGGTTCATGTTAAAGGGACTGAATAGAGATCTCTTCGGTAAATATTGATCCACCCTTGACTCCGATGTGTGTTTTGAGCTTATGGATTGAAATTCATAACTCAATTGTCTTAAAGAGGATCACATGCCCAGGAGGTGTTTGTCTAATGACTTACTATCCCGATTGCCCTTTCAGCTCTACCTACCACATCAAACAAACCATTGGACGGGGGCCCCCTGAGATTGCCTGTTTGCATAGCTTTCCCTAGTGAGCTTTCTTACTGTACCGTGAAATACTCATTAGCCAACCTTAAGCACACTCTTCAGTGCTTTATCCTGAAGTGAGAAAACACTGTTTAAGGAGGCAGTTAAGATTAATCTTTCCACCATTTTTTGTTTTGTTTGATATGTAGCACTTGTCTGTATGTCAGATCAGCTAGCTTACCGCTTCTAAACAAATCAGTCTCGTCGGTGCATTTAAAGATAATTGTCCTGTCTCCATTTGTACATGACATATATATTGAGATGCGCTCTGAAGCCACGTTTATTTATTTTTTCAAGCATTTCTTCCCGGCCTTTCCTCCCCACCAAGGACTCAAAGCGACTGTCAGAGAAGCACAAAAATATAATTCAGGCAAATAGAGAGAAAAAAAATCAACTCCAGCATCCTGGGCTGATTATGGATTTACCGGTCCAGCATACTCAAGGTTGTAAGGGACCGAAGGGGCTGTGGCTCACTTGCAGAGCATCTGCCTGGCATACAGAAGGTCCCAGGTTCAACCCCTGGCGTCTCCAGTTCAAAGGGTCAGGTAGGAGATGATGTGAAAGACCTCAGCCTGAGACCTTGGAGAGCTGCTGATGGTCGGAATAGAAAATACTGACTTTGATGGACCAAGAGTCTGACAAGGCTCTTGTGCTCAAGGCATGGGATCTGGGCCAAAAGCCTCATCTAGGCTTAAATACCTGTAACAAAGAAGGGGAAGAAAGCTCAGCCCAGTTCTGTCCCTCGTAGAAATATTCCAAAGACTTTTCCTCCTCTGTTAAACGTGTGTTCTTATTTTGCCATCTCCTGCAGTTCAAACAGCTTCTATTCTGTTTCTTTACCAAAGCACTTCAGAGAATTTAAATGCACAGTTTTCTTTAACAGCGACAAAGAAATAGTATTATTCTTGTATAAGAAGAAAATGGAAACTCAGAGACCCATTTGTAAGGATGGCAAATAGCATGAACCTACCAAAATATTTTGTCAGATGTTCACTGAATATTCATGTTGTTAAGAGAGCCAGTTTGGTGCATTGGTTAGGAGTGAAGACTCTAATCTGGGAGAACCGGGTTTGATTCCCTACTCAACATGCAGCTGCTGGCATGACCTTGGGTCAGTCACAAATTCTCTCAGAGCTGTTCTCTCATGAGCAGTTCTCAGCCCCACCTACCTCACAAGGTACCTGTTGTGGGGAAGGGAAGGGAAAGGAGATTGTAAGCCACTCTGAGATTCCTTTGGGTAATGAAGGGCAGGGTATAAATCCAATCTCCTCCTCTCCAACCCTGCTGCTCTTTTGGACTCAGTTTTCATGAGCCAAGCTTTTATTTCATAGTATGGAAGGGTTGCCAGATTTTGGGTTTTTAAAATCTATATTAGGGATTTGGGAGGGGGGGTTGCCCTATGCCTCTGTGGTGGTGGTGATGTGGTGGGTGGGCTGCCATCATTTCATTTCGGGCCACTCTGAAGTCAGCAGTCCAGCCAGTCAGACGATGTGTGCTGTTACAATGACAGCCATGGAGTGGCTTGAACAGCCAATGCGTACTCTGTTTCTGGATGGTATGCACCTGTCCACTTGGTTTCATATCGGGCCACTGTAGTTGGCAGTTCCATAGCGCCAGGGGTCATTTCCTGCGGGAGTGCACAGGAGCGGAGCTCCGGCAGTAAGGAGCCCAGGGGGCAGGCACATGCAACAAGCCCCGTCCCCTGCTCCCAGCAGCCCTCAGTTTGGCCATGAGGAGCAAGCAGCAGCTAGGTAAGTTGCAGAGCCCCCTTCCCCCAGCCTGCCTTCAGGTACAAGCTCTCCCTCCTCTGTGATGGCAGATCTGCACGTTCTCCTCCCCCATAGCTAGCAATCCAAAACAGTCCAGTGGCACCTTTAAGACCAAGTTTTATTCAGGTACAAGCTCTCCCTCCTCTGTGAGGACAGATCTGCATGCCCCCCTCCCCCCATAGCTAGCAATCCCAAACAGTCCAGTGGCGCCTGAGTGGTGGGTGTTGCCTTCTGACACACTTCCGGTGATGTCAGGGGGTGTGGCATATGCAAATAAGTTACGCTAATAAGCTATGCTAATGAGCCCCTGCACCTCTTTTCCTACGAAATAACCCCTGCACGGTACATCTTAATGGTGATAGCAAGAGCAGGAAATGGATGGGAACTTCCAGCTTACCTGGCCCTGTACCTGTTGTTCTTCGGCTGAATATTGTGTAGCTGGCTGCAGGACTAAGCAGCCATGGCCAACGGCAGGTCAATCAGGGTGGGGAGAGAAAGAAAGAACACTGTTACCTGCTTTGCGTCTACTTTGCACATTGGGGGAGGGGCTGTGGTTGAGTGGTGGAGTATCTACATTGCGTACAGAAGTCCCCTGGTTCAGCCTCTAGCATCTCCAGTTGAAAAGATCAGGGAGTAAGTGACGTGGAAGACCTTGACCGGAGACCCTGGAGAACCACAGTCAGTCAGAGCAGATGATCTTGCCCTTGGTCAGGGCCGGATTTAGCCTTGCTGAGGCCCTAAGCTATACAAAACCCAGAGGCCCCCCTACTGTTTTAAATTACATCAGCTGGTCTCAGAAAAATTTAAAATATATACGCCTTTTTAATATTTGAAAATATATTGTCTTTTAATTTTTATTTAAAAATATATATAAAGGATGTGTTTACAAAATCACAGAAATAATTACATAACGAAAGGGTTTTTAAATGACAAATAAGGCTCATAGAACAGAACGTTTTAAATTAAAATAGGAAAATAAAAGGACTGGCCCCAATGAGTTCCTCACAAAGGCCTGTGAAGGGTTTCCTTCCTTAGTCTGAACCAAGCTTGGTTGCCTACTGTAGCGAAACAGGCTCCAGTTTACAACTCAGCTTTTCGCCTTCCACCCTCGTCCTGTGGGCATATCTCACTCCTTAAGTTCCCTGCCACCACTCGCTGAATTGTCACTGCCTTTTTAGAGGGACAGTGAGACCCCTGTGGCCAAATCTCCCTATTTGGAGATGGAATCCCCAATCTTTGGGGGATCCCTGGAAAGTTGGCAACCCAGGGGTCTGGCCTTTCCTTGCTTCCCTGGGCGGGGGAGACTATGGGATCAGAGCACAACACAGATTATTGGCCCAAACAGAATAATTTATTTTACTATTTACACAATTATGGAGCACAAACACACACTAAATGAATAAGGCACAACTGTAGGAGTAAGCATACACTTACCAACCAACAGGGCAT
>NW_015172135.1:40171-65043 GCF_001447785.1 Gekko japonicus | reverse complement strand
ATATTAGGGGAAGAGCAAACAATTCCACTACATGTATACAATGAATATATCACAATATTACAATAGCAAGACCCTTTTTGGGGTGGGGGAGTGAGAGACCAACAGAAAATACACTGGGCTGTTCTCCCCCCACCCCCTGCAGAGGCAGATGAGGAAGCCCCATTCAACCCAGTGAGTGATACTCCTGCAGGGCCCTCTCTGGAACTGGCTTTTGAGCAAGGGAAACCTTTACCTTTACCTATATTTTGTATATTTAAAATTATTTAGAATTTATCATCGTAATATGTCTGACTTCATTTGAGTGATTTTTCTATGAGATTTTAAAAATCATTTTTAATTTTTTTGGGTTTTTTTATTTGAGGCCCCAGCAGATTGCAAGGCCCTAAACTGTAGCTCGTTTAGCTTATGCGTAAATCAGGCACTGCCCTTGGTATACTAATGCTCTGGCTCAGAGTAAGACTCCTTCATGTGAAACTATTGTGGGGAAGGATTGTGGATCGGTGGTAGAGCATTTGCACCTTAGGTTCCATTCCTGGTATCTGACTTTGGTCTAATTCAGTATAAGGCTGCTTCATGTGTTCAAATATGACGAACATGCTGTAATTTTAAAGGACTGGACTAGGACCAAACAATACGAGACAGGCCTGCATTGCAGTACTTAGTACCTACAAGAAAGGAGACCCGCAATACTCACGGGTGGGGAGAGCTTTACTAACCTAACAAGACTACGTATGACTCTTGGATCTAAATATGTGACAACTGGCCAGAATTAAATAAACGGTATGGATTGGTCCTGCGCAGAGTGTCTGGCTACAGCCTTCCTGCCGACCCCGTTCTGATTATTACGTTAATTTGTTGCATGTTTTCACAGGCCTCCAAGGCTGCTCTTTGCAGCCAAAAAGGCCCATTTGGATACCGTTCAAACGGGGAACAGGATTCTGCATATTCACCTCCTGGCAGATTGTGCAACCTCCCCTCTGATGTTCAGCGGGGAGTACTTCCCGCGAAACCGGCTGGCGTGCTGGCTTCCACGGGGTGCCCCCTTGCACTGGTGCCAGGACTTATCTACTCATCGTTCAGCTTTTCTCCTGAGACGGTTTCTCTTACGGTACTCCTACTCAAGAGGAGACGGTTCCAACCCTGAATATTGTATTTACTAAGGCATAAGCTAATATGGGTAGCTCTGTTTGGGGTCTGGGATACAACGATCAGAGGACCTGCTAGGACTTGCGGGGGACACCTCATCCCCCAACTATTGCCTCTTCCCCTTCCCTGGCAGCCCCCATAGCCTCTCCCGTTTTCATGCTTCCTTCTATCCTTCCCAACCACCAGCCAACCTTCCTTTAGCCTTTCCCCTTCCTTCAGTGTCCCTTCTCCCAACAGCCTCTCTGGGAAAAGTCTGGGCTAGTTGCGTGGTGCTGCCCATCGATGCTGGACTGAGTTGCCTCAGGACTGAGTTTCCAATGGCTCCCGTTAGGCCAGTCCTCAGTGAGTCTTCCTCCATTAAGAGACATGACAGGGGAGGAGGAGTGGACCTTTCCCAAAGCTGTTTTGTTTTGGCCTCCAAGGGTTCTTTCCCCACTCTGCTGGGCTTTGCTGTACAGAATTCCAAGTTTAGAAGTCTTAGCAATATTGTTATAGTTGCCTAGCAACTTCCAAAACAATCACTGAAAGCTCAACGGACATTCTTTTCTTAAAGCTCCAGTCATTGTTTCTAATATTTGGGGGAGATTTTATCCCCCCCCCCAATTTTTTTGTATTGTTTTTCAGATTTCAGATTTTTCTTCCCTCAGGTTTGCGGAGAAATCTCTCTTATCTGTCCCCAGAACCATTTTGTGGACCTGTTGGTCGTATTCTCTATGGTGTGGTTCAGAATTCGGTACATGATGTGAAAGCTGCACCTCATTGCTGGTAAGATTAGTTTAAAACCCTTTTACTACTGGGAACAATGGATGCACAGTTGCATGCCTTGGGCTCTGGGACCAGCAAAGTGTGGCTGTGAAACCTGCCAAGCATCTACTGTTGCCACATACCCTATCCCCCCACCAACAGCAAAGTTGGGTCATACATTGGGGCTGAAGTCTTCTGCTGCCCCACAGCCAGGCCCTTCCATGAGGCTACACTCTAGAACCAGTGAATGAGTCTCAATACCCATTTTCACTAGACTCAAGAGTCATGCCATAACAAGCCATGTATTATTCTGCTAAAATATAGGCTCTCAATCAGTATAAAGTATTATCTGGTAAAAATACAACATGATAAATCGTGTTACATGGCTGATGTGTCGGTAGGGTCCCATCCTGATATTGCTAACACTTAAAACAGTGAAGCTACGTGAAACAGGGAGAAGGTACAACTGCTGGGTAAGTATGGTACTGGCACCCATGTTAAATAATGCAGTTTCAATCCACTTCAGCGACCGTTTGCAAGTGGATTTTGCCATTTCACACACTAAAATCCAGTTGCAAAGTGCATCGACAGCAGATTGAAAGAGTTATTAAGTGTGTGCGAAAGCGCCCAAAGTCACCTGCCCATCCCACATGGTCTCTCTGTTTCAAATTCTACTGGTACAGCATGAAATCCTCATCACAGAAAATTCAAAGCACAGGTAAACCTTACTAAAATCCAGTTGCAAAGTGCATTGACAGCAGATTGAAAGTGTTATTAAGTGTGTGCGAAAGCGCCCAAAGTCACCTGCCCCTCCCACATGGTCTCTCTGTTTCAAATGCTACTGGTACAGCATGAAATCCTCATCACAGAAAATTCAAAGCACAGGTAAACCTTACAAATCAGCTGCGTGCTCCTGTGCAGCTCTTCTGAACAAATGCAGTTTTTCCAATACAAGCTATTCCCATGTGGCCCAGTTGCTATCTTGTCACACAAATACGGTTCACAGAACAGGAAACCCACATTTAACACCGCTCAGAAGGTTCCATCCGAGCGTCGCCACCGAGGCAACTTTCACTCTGGTTTTCTGGTACTAAATTTTAACTTTCTGAATTTCTATATTGCCTGAACTTGATATTGTTATTGCCACGATTTTTATGGGGCCTTGTAACCTGCCCTGAGCCCGCTGGCGGGAAGGGTGGAATATAAATGAAAGAAAATAAATAAATAAACCCCAAACATTTAGGTATTCTATATGATTACACGTTTTTACCAAAAGGCGCTGTCTGTTCTGAAACGAGCAAAGACAACCGGACCTTTAACAACACTTTGTGGTGCTCGACAGAGACTTGCAAAAATGAATTTTGCAATCGTTTTTTGCTGATTGTGGGAAATAATACGATCTTGTCTTTCCAGCTCCAACCTGCCAGTCTTCGTCCCGAATTACAAAGAGTAACCAGCAAGATTACGCAACGAGCACATCTGTCATGTCGTGCCATTTGCCCTAGTCAAACGCAGGCGTCTGTGGAACCTATAAAACGAAATGAAATCCAGGGGGTGATTCTCAAAAGTGTTCCGTAAGTAAATAGAAGCTTAGTAAATTTTAGTGGGGCAATGCTTTGAAGACCAGACTGTAAAAACTGCATTCCTAAAATTACGTTCCAGCTTGTACAGTTTCAGGATTGCCGCCTCTGGCTCTCTTGCCGGGTTTCTTCCAGAGCAAGTGCTTTGAGTAGACATTTATAGCAACTGGTGCTGGTCCTGGTGCAAAGAGGGGAAGTGGGAGTTTAGGCTAAGTAGGTACCACTAGCTCTTGTATGTCCTCCTTCTCCTCCTTTCTTCTGGCAATTGGATCAACACGGTGTGAGCAAGCGCTGCCTTGGAGCAACCGGGAAGAGCAAATAAGCATGAATCAATCTGCTTTCACGCCTGTTTCCTGTGAGGGTACACAAAAAAACCAGCGTAGGCATCGGCTGGAGCCTGCAACTGTGATTGACTGTGAACAAAGTATATTTTAGAAACAAAAATCTAGCTTCATAGTTCCCCTAGCATGCCAAGTTTTGCTTTTAAAAATGGGGGGGGGGGAGCACTGAAATACAAGGAACAGTCAATTAACAGGAATGCTCATTTTATATAGCAAAAAAAAGAGTCCATGCAATTTTCATCTTGGTCAATAAATAGGCACTTCAATAAACTACACATTTACAACAGCCATATGAGCGTTAGGCATCATTTGAAAGCACGGTTCTATTACGACGAGTGGTAGATGGCAACTACTTAGAACCCTATGCCAACATGGATTATAACAAATCCAGTGAGTATTTTGTTTCTCAATTATTCATAGAAAATTTAATCCTGATTAAGTATCCTTGGGCAGGAATTCATGGGTAGTTGATGACTGAAACTAACGTTTATTTGAAATGCTTCTGTTAATTTAATCTGTGTATATGGCTTAATTACGACTGAATCCTCAATGTAAGAGTAATGAATTATATCGGGATTAAAATTCTAGTACCGCATCGCACATTCCATTTGCTTCCTTCACTTTAGGAGAGGCAAGCCTGCTGTTTTCACAACCCTAATGTTGCCTTTTAAAATAAAAATAAAAATCCAGCCTCGTTCTCCCATCGCCCATATGCTCTTTTAACATTTAGCAAATACGTGGAATGCAAAGGCAGCAGCAGGAGAGCAAACTGATAGTTAAAACTACATCCAAATCTCAATGTACTTTTTAAAAGTACACACACACACACACACAACAAGAGCTGTTGTTTGCTGTAAACATTTTTACGTCGATTTCCTGGGTGCTAATAGTTTTCAAGTTCTTTTAAACCTAGGCATAAATTGCACTTTTTTCCAAACAGAAATTAAAAAACCAACCTTACACCGACATATTCATTACAAAACTTGTTCTACGTTTAAGCTTTGTGAGGACCGAGATATGGATCTCGCTCAGATTTTTTAAAAATGAGGCAGTTTTGGAGTGAAAAATAATGGTGGCTGAGGGCTTGCTTTGCTCCTCTGTCGTCGTTGCTTCTTCGTCGTTCTCATCCAAGATAGCAAAAGACAACCTATTCGCTAGTCACTCGTTTTTATAAAACTCATCTCTTATCTCTACTCCTTCCAATCCAACAACAACAAAATGCTTAGTTTGAACATCTGGTTTCTCCAGGATTGACTGCTGAAAAGAGCTGCGCCGTTTCCAAGTCTTGTATTGCACCTTTGCCAATAAACCTTCCCCAGATTGTGTCTCAGAAGTGGTGTCGACTTTTATGTCCAGATGCTACAGTGAGTGGCAATGTCACTGATGAGAGCGAAGACACTTCCCAGTACAGACTGTGGGAAACGAAAAGCCGGTACAGGAGGACCATGGAGAACAACTGGCAGAGGATAACACCAATGGTAATTATCTAAAAGACACAAGTAGGGAACAAAAACGACTTATTTGCAGAAAGAGCAACATATGTACTGTACAACACATATGGAGTTTACTAGATATAGTCAGGAGGAGGTCAGGCCCGTAATCAGGATTTTGTGCCTTGTGGGGCAATTTTTTCCCCCCTGCCATTATTTGAGAGCCAGTCTGGTGTAGTGAACACGGACTCTAATCTGGGAGAACTGGGTTTGATTCCCCACGCTTCTGCTTGCAGCTACTGGATGGCCTTGGGCAAGCCATAGTTCTGATAAGAGCTGTTCTCAAAAAAGAGCAGCTTCTGTCAGAGCTCTCTCAGCCCCACCTACCTCACAGGGTGTCCGTTGTGGGGAGGGGAAGGGAAAGGAGTTTGTAAGCCGCTCTGAGACTCCTTTGGGTAGTGAAGGGTGGGGTATAAATCCTTTCTCTCTCTCTCTAATTTGCCATAATGAAGGGGGTGGCATACACCCCTCTCCCTCCCCTCCTGCAAGATTTAAAGGGCCCTCCAGCTGATCAGCTAAATCTTGCAGGAGGGAGGGAGAGGGGCACGCGCCACCCTCTCTTCTTCTCAAATGCTTTTGGGAAGAAGCAGGGGGACTTTAAGGAAGGGGGCTGAGCCCCAATAGCCCCACTGTAGCTATGGGCCAGGGAGGGGTTCCGGAATACCCAAGTGTAAGTCCAGAAACCCAGCTTGCATTGCCACAAGTGTTATCGCAGGGTGTGTGAGGATGTCCATTCAATGTGCCTGTAATGTGTCATTGTATATTACAGCATTAAAAATTGCTTCAGAATTGTAACCTTTTAAGGTTCAAACATTCCTTTGGATCCAGACACTCTCAGATCAACCATGGGCTCAGGGCGACCGCTTGGGCTGGTGGTACATCAAAAAGCTTTCTTCTGTGTTGTGGCTCAAAAACAACAAAACCAGTAGAATGCGTCACTCCTCTTAGGAGGAAGAGCTGGCGGTGTCCACGCCCCTAGCAATGAAAGACCACTTCGAAGTTTGGGGAGGGGTTTGGATGCAGTTTGTGGAAACGAGGCTAGAGGCAGAAACAGAGTAACAGAGGTCCTTTGGTTTCTGGATTGATTTGGGAAATCCATTGATCTCTGCCTGATCTGCCTGCTGGGCGTGGCCCCGCCCTGCTCCCAACGGGTAAAAAAAAAGCTGACACATTATGGCCGGGGGGGGGGGGGTGTGCAACTGATCATTCACTCTAACCTTGGTAGTGCAAGGGAACCTCTATACCAGTGGTGGCAAACCTATGGCACGGGTGCCGGAGGCGGCACTCAGAGCCCTCTCTGTGGGTACGTGTGCCATCGCCCCAGCCAGGCCCAGACCATCATTAAAGTGTTGAATTCTCTGCCAAATAATTTTAAGTAAATGAAAGCATTTGGAATTGCTTTCCTTACTTTGTTTGGATCATCTTAAGTTAATGTATGAGTTGTTTTTTCCTAAAGTACAATGTCAGTATTCAGGTTAAATTGCCGTGTTGGCACTTTTGTGATAAATAAGTGGGTTTAGGGGCGCAGTTTGGGCACTCGGTCTCTAAAAGGTTCGCCATCACTGCTCTATACCCTACTGACACTATGCCTATGCACTTATCACCACACTGGAGTCCCTTCATGCCATGCCCCCCCTCCTTAGGTATTATTTCTGAAATGGCATTCCCATGAAAACGGGCTGTTAGAATGGTGCACCAAGTCAAACATTGTCGGGGGGGGGGGAATCTCATTTTAGGAAAGTTGTATTTCTGGACATGCTGAACTATGTTTCTCAGTATCAACGTTATCCCCACCCCCCAAAAAAACAAACCCCTACAAGAATCACCGCGAGGAAAAAGTACTCCATGTATAAGAGTCTATTATAGCCAGTCTTTGTGTATCTATGGGGGGGGGGAGGAATTAAGATTTGTAGTTTATCAGTACAGCCCCCCCCCCCCCCCCGGGGATAAAAATGCTCCAAGCACTTGTACTTTGATAACGTGCAGGGCAGAATGATTAAGCATTTATATCACAGGAGACTCAAAGTCCCAAACAGGCCGTCACACTCAGGTGCCAATGGACAATACAATAAAGAAATGCCAACAGATGTCTAAAGCCTTTGTGTTACAGCACACAAAAGCAAAAGCTTCCGTTTGCTGCTTCAAACTTTGAGATGCCTTCTCTTTCTCGGTTTCTTTGGCAGGGGTGGGTTCTACATTACAATGCAGACGTGCCTTTCCCCCACCACATTTCACCCCCAAGTTAGTAACTCACACAGTCGGGGTGGGGTGGGGGGAAGCTGTACAACGGGAAAAGCCCATGCAGGCAGTTGCAAGTCTTCAAGCGATAAGTAATGAGGATGTGGCGTGCAGACCAGGTTTCATGTCATACCCTTTATTAATGCAGTATCAATGATGGATGTAACTGCAGAGGCTTGGCATAATGGAAGGCTTCAGCAAAAACAGGGTTAGATCCTGTGGGTTTGGCCGCTTTCACAAATGCTAAATAATGCAGCTCCAATCCACTCCAGTGACTGTTTGCAAGTGGATTTTGCCATTTCACACAATAAAATCCAGCTGCAAAGTGCATTGAACCTGCGTTATTTAGTGTGTGTGAAAGTGCCCTTTGTTCTGCTAATGGTGGCACCATCCTCTGGTTCACAGGTGCCTTTCCTGGCACCTTGCCCACCTTACAACAACAAAGGTACAGCACACAGTAAAAAGTGGCACAAAACTAGCAAAATACGGAGCAAAAATAGCAAAATGTGTTGTGTTTCCCGCAACATATGCACAAAGGAGATGAAGTGTAGTGGGTTAGACGCATGAAGAAACCACAGAGACGGATGCAGTGATCAGCATGGTTTACTCGTACACAACAAAGACAACAACTACTGGCAGCCTGGTCAACTATATACACACCTGGGGACACGCCCTAGGTCCTGTTGGTGGGTTCAAATCTTCCGCCACGGTCCTATTGGTTCCCAGGTGGAGAGACTAGGAGCCTAGTCCCTATTGTTTCTACAGAGTCAAGCTCAGGAGTATTCACTGGCCCCTGGTGGCGATCAGCGGACATAACATCCCTCCCCCCATAGTTCAGACCTAACCTAGGTCACATAGTCCTTTAAGTATGACGGGGCCCACCATTCTCTAGTGGACCGTCGGAGAGCCGGTACTGGAACCTCCGGGGCCCCCTCCGTTGTGCTGGGACATGATGGTGGTGCAGCCACCTCTGGCGCAGAAGAGTCGGCTGTCGGGCCCTCCTCGGTAGCTGCCGTGGGGACGGGGGGTAAGGTTCTGATGCTCTTCAGTGGGGAGGTCCTGCGCTGGGGCATTTTGGGTGCTCACCTCTGGGTTGGCCCACTGCTCAGGAACCTGCGTGCTTGGGTGCTCTGGGAGCATGCGCTGTCGGAGTTGGTCTATGTGTCTTCGAAGGACCTGCCCACATTCCGTCGTAATGTCATACATGACGGTGCCTGTGGGACGGATGATGCGGCTGGCGATCCATTTCGGGCGAAGATTGGGTCCTCTGGGAAGAAGCCATGAGGCGCTTCCCGCTGCTTGGAGGAGTTCCGTGGCTTGGGAGCCCGATCTGGGTGCAGGCGGTCCAGGTGGATTGTTGGTCTCTGACCCATGAGGAATTCAGCTGGGCAGCGACCGCTTACGGGGTTTGGCGTTTTTGTTGCGCAAGGAGGAAATGGGCGATGCGAAATTCCCAGTCCCCCTCTGTCAGGCGGCTTAAAGCTTCCTTTGCCGTATGGCCCATGCGTTCCACTTGGCCGTTTGTAGCGGGGTGGAACAGCGCTGACCTGATGTGTCTGATCAAGTTGTTGTGGAGAAACTGTTGGAATTCCTCCAAAGTAAACGCCATCCTGTTGTCCGAGACGATGGTGTCTGGCAACCCATGGGTGGCGAAGATCTTTTGGAGGGCACGGATGGTGGCCTTTGTGGACGGTGGTCTGTGGCAATGGCAACCCGGGAAATAACGGGGTCCCGAGCTGATTGGTGGGCAACGTCTGCAGCCTGCAGTGGAGCGTCTGGAAGCCCGTCCAGCTGGAGGACGAGATGCGTGGGGGCCGGATCCACAACCACATCTGGCAGGGGCAGTCGGCTAAGGGCGTCGGCGTGGCCCATAGCCTTCCCCGGTCAGTGTTGCAGGTCATAAGTCCCTTGTGATCTATCTGGGCGTAGTTCCGCTCCACTGCAGACAGAGTGCGCAAGTAATACACAACCGGGACCTCCCGCCCGTCGAGGAGACGATGTGCCAGCACTGCTCTGATGCCGTAAGGGAAAGCATCACAAGCCAAAACCACCAGCAGTACCTCGTCGAAATGGGCCATGACCGAGTTGGAGATAGACAATTCTTTTACATTCTGAAACGCAGCGGCCTGTCGGGGCCCCCACACCCAAGGGGCCTGCTTATCTAACAAGCGATGAAGGGGCTCAGCGACCGCTGCCTTGTGGGGAAGGAAGGAGTGGTAGAAATTGAGAATTCCCAGAAACGCCTGCAGTTCAGTTTTAGATTTTGGTGGGAGGGCCTCCACGATCGCGCGTAGTTCCGCTCCGCCGCAGACAGAGTGTGCAAGTAATACGCGATCGGGACCTTCCGCCCGTCCAGGAGACGATGTGCCAGCACTGCTCCGACGCCGTAAGGGGAAGCATCACAAGCCAAAACCACCGGCAGTACCTCATTGAAATGGGCCAGGACCAAGTTGGAGATCAACAATTCTTTTACATTCCGAAATGCAGCGGCCTGTCGGGGCTCCCACACCCAAGGGGCCTGCTTATCTAACAAGCGGTAAAGGGGCTCAGCGACCGCCGCCTTGTGGGGAAGGAAGGAGTGGTAGAAATTGAAAATTCCCAGAAATGCCTGCAGTTCAATTTTAGATTTTGGTGGCGGGGCCTCCACGATCACCTTAACTTTGTCACGGGTCGGGTGCAGGCTGTCCGGTCCACCGTGAAGCCTAGAAAGTCCACAGATAGCACCCCCAGCTGGCACTTTTCTTGTTTCACTTTAAATCCGGCGTCCTGAAAATGGCGCGGAGGTAATCTGTGAATTCAGCCAGCGTGGCGGCGGCGATCATCACATCATCCCACACCCAAGGGGCCTGCTTATCTAACAAGCGGTAAAGGGGCTCAGCGACCGCCGCCTTGTGGGGAAGGAAGGAGTGGTAGAAATTGAAAATTCCCAGAAATGCCTGCAGTTCAATTTTAGATTTTGGTGGCGGGGCCTCCACGATCACCTTAACTTTGTCACGGGTCGGGTGCAGGCTGTCCGCGTCACCGTGAAGCCTAGAAAGTCCACAGATGGCACCCCCAGTTGGCGCTTTTCTTGTTTCACTTTAAGTCCGGCGTCCTGAAAACGGTGCGGAGGCGGTCTGTGAATTCAGCCAGCGTGGCGGCGGTGATCATCATATCATCAAAGAATGGGGTGATGCCGGGTATCTCTTTGAGAAGAGAGTCCATCGGTTGTTGGAATAACCTCTGAGCTACTAGGCAGTCCAGTTCCGCGTCGATTTTTGGCTTGACCGACAACGGAACCGTCTTGGCATGCATTTGGACGGGGGCCACCTTGGGGTCTTGATGCAGGGACATCGGGGGGCCCGTATAATGGCCCAGAGAGTTATCGAAAATGGCAGGGAATTCCCGGCATATTCCTCGGAAATTGTGGGCTGCGCATAGCTGTACTCCCTCGATTGAGATTCCCAGGGGCTTGAACCAGGCGCGACCCAGCAGGCTGACCAGGTCACCCTCTACCACAATCAAGTCCAGACGGCCCTTGAATCCGCGGTACTGCACTTGGCGGTCAGCGGACATAACAGTAGACTTCATTTAAAGTGTAATATATCTATTATATGAAGTCAACGTGCCCATACAATCCATCATAGGAAAATACAGAGGCCAAAGAGTAAATATACAGAATTATATATAGAAAGTCCAACACTTTTCCCAGGTAATTTTTCAGTGTTTCAGATCTCTGGTCCTTCCTCAGGAACAAAGAACCACTGCTAAGAATCCCCCTTTCAGTTCCTTACAAGGAACTTTTCTTGTATTTCAATGTTGGGCAAGGTCTCCCTAGCTCTAAACAGCAGCACCCTTATAGGTTACTACAATGTTACAGGACCAAAACACTGAAATGTTACAGGTCTGAAACACTGAAAAATTACCTGGGAAAAGTGTTGGATTTTCGATATATAATTCTGTATATTCACTTATAGGCCTCTGTATTTTCCTATGATGGACTGTATGGGCACACTGACTTCATATAATACATATATCACACTTTAAATGAAGTCTCCTTTATGAATACGTTGTGGGAAATATAGCACACAGTTGTTTTGCTAGTTTTGTGTCTCCTTCCCCACCTTGCCTGGGATATCGGGGATATGTTGCTTTTAACATTTTCTGTAGAATAAAATTCATTATTTAAAAAAAAGGAAGATGCTCCTGTTAGTGGAACGAGTCCACAGCATCCAACCCGCAGCCCCCACTAATATAGTTAACGTGGGTACACAAAAAGTTCTGAAGCATTTTTTAGACATGAAACTTTTCAACACTGTGCTACACACAAAAAATAATGAGCGGCACATGATTGCTTGTAACGGGGGGCCTCCTGAATGGATAGTTCTCTGCAACATACAGTTAGAGACATGCTCTAAAACCTGAAACGGAGCAAAGCTGTGCCATCGAATGAGTAAGAACCTTCTGCCAGAATGTTAAGTATGGTTTATTTAGAGTGGAGCTTTTGCAGCTTGCAATTCATTGAGGGCTGGTGTGCCAACAAAGAAGAGTAACTTTTAATACCCTGCATTTCTCTACCCTAAGGAGTCTCAAAGCAGCTTACCATCGCCTTCACTTCCTCTCCCCACAACAGGCAACTTGGGAGGCAGGCAGTATTCCCTCTAAGCTGACTTAGTGTGAGCTTAGCTCACAGTTTTTTAGCCTCTGGCTCACACATTTTTGTCTTAGTTCAGGAAGGACGGCTCCAGGGCAAGCTAATTTTATGCAGTAGCCAAATCGCTCGCTCACAACTTTAATGCCAGTCGCTCACAAAGATGAATTTTTGCTCACAAGACTCCCACAGCTTAGAGGGAGCACTGGAGGCAGGTGAGGCTGAGAGAGCTCTGAGAGAATGGTGAGTTGTGACTGGCCCCAGGTCACCCAGCAAGCTTCATCTGGAGGAGGCGCAGGGAATCCAACCTGACTCTCCAGAACAGAACCCGCCACTCTTAGCTTCTTCTGGACCATGCTAAAAAAATAATAAAAATAAACAATGCAAGGCCCCTTGGTCTTCTGTGAATGGAGACTGGAACGTAGGTGGCTTAAAGTTGGGAGTCTCTCTTTTTCCTGCAGGAAGGCCAGCTGCCAGTCCTCTTCGAGGTTACAACTCACGTACATCTGAACAGCCTTCTGCCTCCCTTAACTCGACAGTAATAAAAAAAATACACTGGCGCCTCTTCACGTGTAGATCAAAGATGGTGGCACTCCTCACTTTCATTCCAAACTTAGGGACTGGCTCATCAAAAGAGAGGACGCAACCCGTCTCACCGAGGGCCACATGGGCAGCACTCTCACGTCTATGCCAGAAGGCCACCCCGCGCTGAGCGCAAGAATCTTGGCGCTATCCCTCTTGAACAAACACGAGGACCTGATCCTAGTCCCAGCGCTGATGCGGCCACGGCCACTGGCTCTGCTCCACCAGGGCTCCCATCTGGACCTTGTTCCGCACAACCGTTCCAAGTAAAGAGGTCTGGGTAAGGAGAAGCCTGACCGATAAGGACAAAGTCACCGGGAGCTCCCAGCACAAGGCAGAGAGGCTATCAGAGTGGCCCTGCT
This sequence comes from Gekko japonicus, assembly GCF_001447785.1. Classification (NCBI taxonomy): domain Eukaryota; kingdom Metazoa; phylum Chordata; class Lepidosauria; order Squamata; family Gekkonidae; genus Gekko; species Gekko japonicus. Next base: position 51,930 of record NW_015172135.1, on the reverse strand, counting down.
TCGAACAGATAAAAGGAAGTACTTCTTCACCCAAAGAGTGATTAACACTTGGAATTCACTGCCACAGGAAGTGGTGGCGGCTACAAGCATGGACGGCTTCAAGAGGGAGTTAGATAAGCATATGGAGCAGAGGTCCATCAGTGGCTATTAGCCACAAGGTATAGATTGGGGCTCTGGGGCAAGTGATGCTCTGTCATCTTGGTGCTTCGGGGGGGGGGACAACAGTGGGAGGGCTTCTAATGTCCTGGCCCCACTGGTGGACCTCCTGATGGCACTGGTATTTCTGGCCACTGTGTGATACAGAGTGTTGGACTGGATGGGCCTTTGGCCTGATCCAACATTGGCATCTCTTATGTTCTTATGACAGCATCTCCACCATGCCAATGTGGTGTAGTGGGTTAAGAGTGGCTGACTCTAATCTGGGAGAACCGGGTTTGATTCCCCACTCCTCCACATGCAGCTGCTGGTGTGGCCTTGGGTCAGTCACAGTTCCTCTCAGAACTCTCTCAGCCCCACCTACCTCGCAGGGGGTCTGCTGTGGGGAGAGGAAGGGAAGACGATTGCAATCCACTTTGGGACTCCTTAGGGTAGAGAAAAGGGGGGTATAAAAACCAACTCTTCTTCTTCATCATCAAAGATTTACCAGTAGCATTACGAGTTTGGTTCTGCAAACAAGAAACTGTAGCGGGAGCTCAAGATGTCCCGATGGCTCTGTCCCACCTGCTGCGTTCTTCTGGCTGTTCTTTACCCTCTGCAGTTCAGGACTTCCGGTTGTGCTGCACGAGCCCCTGAGGAAGGGGGGCTTTAATAGCCCTGTTTCAGAGCGGCACAGTTTGGGACCTGCAATTATTCAGGTACAGCACTGAACTGGCGGAAGAAACCGCTCTGCAATATCCTGCATACGGAGGAAGAATAACCCACTGTGCCAAGTCTCCTTCCCAAAAGAACTGGGTGGTGGGGAATTATGCAGCCATCAATGGAACTGTAATTTGCTAATTAATGCAGCTATAAGGAATAAACCGTACTTTCTCCGGGTGCCCTGGGAAGCAAAGTAATGTGAATGTGTTTCTTTGTGTTTGCGGGGGCATACTGTCCTTCCTAATTTTCTGCACAATCGTAGTCGTGCACCGTCCGCTCACCACAGGGAGCACGAGAGTGCTGCGGAGCGACACAGCCACTCACCTGAGAACGGCAGTGGGCTTTATCTGACTGTGGCAGGCAGGCTCCGTGCGCGTGCCCACTAGTTCCCAGCTTGGTAAAGGAGTGAGAAAGCCACATAAACCCACCCCTGTGAGCTGTTAGTTACGAAGGAAAAAGTTGGGAGTCTTGTTGAGCAGCTTCCTGGCTCCGCTTGACCATTTACAAAGATTTCAAAGAATCGGCCTAACAGATTTGTCTTTGGGATATGGCCTTCGCGAACCCCTCTCCCCTGTTCTGAACGATACAGAATACAACACTTTAGCCACACACTTTCCTTACAGCATTGGTGAGAGGTGTTAGCTCAAGAAAGATTTTGAAGCGCATTCATAAGTACCGAACATGCATTAAAGTCTTGCTTTAATTGAGATCCAGGTTTAAAAAGCCTCTGTGCTAAGCTGTACCCACCTTCTCTCTCTGGTAGTCTCTAAACATTAGAGATATGGATACAAGACAGGGGTGACACAGAAACCACAGAACGCAGCCCTGAAAAAGAAGAATTGGTATCCATGAGCTGCTCTCAGCTGTCACTACCAAAAAGGGATCTGACCATTAACTGGTACTTGGCTTACACTTTTATTCCATGAGTTAAGAACCCAGCATCCTGTAACTCGCCAACAGGCGTTCTACATCAAGTCACACGAAATTACAAAGACTTGGGGTAAAACCTGCCTCACTGAGGGAAGACTTTCATCTCTTATTGTCCTCCCAGAGTTAGAGTACTCATTTAGTAGGACCATACGAGAATATACCCAACCCAATACGCCAGGTTTCCACAGAGCTCAGTTCAGAATGCAACTGCTGCCGCTGGCTAGATGATAAAAACTGTCACAGCAAAATGGGCTAAAATAGATAAAAGTAAAAACCCCACAATAGAGCACTGCGTAAAATAGTTATGCCATCTTACAACAAAGTAACTAAACATTCATCCAGATTTTTATCCCAATTTCTTGAACTAAAACTTAAAAATATCAATGGTGAGGATACAAATTCGGATCCTGTACCTTTGCTCTGTGAGCACTTCTCTATGGGTGCCGTAGAGGCAGCTCTCCATGACGGGGGGTGCATTCCTCTCACACTAGAACTCTGGGGCTCCTTGGAAAACACTGGCTAGTGCCAGAGGAAGTGAGCAAAAGTATAAGACTCAAGCTGCAGAAAGCTGCAGAATTTCTACGTTGCTTTTATTTTTGTTTTGAAAAAAATCTGTATGACGTATGCACACGCGCACACGCACATCTGTAACGTTCATTTTTACATAACCAAAAGTTAACATTAGCTTACCAAATGCAGAATAGTTATACGATTTAACACTTCATCTCTATTTTTGATGAATGGCCGCCAGCATTTATGAAAGGCAGGCTTTAATGGACTCCCGTCTCTCAGACATACAAATTCTGTCAATTCTGAAAGTTTAAATATTTGCCAAACCTCGTTCATCTACGATTAGGTGTTCAGATTTCTTGGTTCTCTGACAGCAATTAGCAATAAGCATTTTAAGCTGCCATTAAAAGATTATGAATCATAATTTTATGATCACATGGTATTGCTTCTCCTAGAAGATCTGGGATCTTGTAATATCTTCTAATTAGATACAGGACTGGTTGGTCTGACAAAACCTTTCTATAAATGAACAAGACTACCATGTATGTCCAGTTGAGACACTCCTTTAACCACTGGCAAAGAATCTATTAGCACATTTAAAAAAACAAAAACAAAAAACTAACAATGCGTGGAATTTTCCATTGTTCCTTTGCCACAAACTGAATACAGTACTTGGGATGCTATGATAGCACCGGCCTAAAGTAGTGAAGGACATCATCTGAAAACCTGAACACTGTAAAAGCTTCCCTTAGTGCAAATCTAGACACAAACTATTAGGCAAATGATTTTCCATTCTGCAGTGAAATGTAGCCATTGTGTAACAAGGAGGATCACACTGAACAAAGGCCTTTCCCATTGTCATCTTAAATTCTAGTTCAGCGGTTGACATTTCAAAACCTAAAACAGTGATGAGCAATGTGGTGGCCACTGGTAAGTTTCTGGGTGCCCTCTTGCTTTTTCCTAAAAACACCTCTTCTTGAAAGTAAAGCTCCGACTCTGGCTTTCCTCAGCCTCTTCAGAGTGGGAGCTCCTTAGGAGAACCCAGGAGACATCACCTTCGGGTCTGCAGGGAACATCTGTTTGTAAACAGGAGGAAGCTTGGCTTGAAACTTCTCAACGTTTTGTAATTCCCCTCATGGCAGCCATCTTTTGCTTGGGCCTGCTTCCCATGGCAGCCATCTTGTGGTGGCGCCCACTACCCATTCTCAATGATCTACACAGGCTCAATAAGCTCAAGGACCTCTGACCTAAAAAATGATCTTGAGAAAGCCTCATACGGTGAGCCCGTAGAGCTATTCGTGAGACCAAGTAGTTGCATGTGTGTGGGAGGTGTCCTGAACTACCTAACGACAAATGTCCATGAAGATAAATCCTTGGAAGCCAGTTAGCGGTCTGTCATATGCACAGTTTCGACCCAATCATCACAGAGATCGGTGTGTACTCACCCCCTCTGAATTCCTCCACAAGAGTTCATACTAAAACTCAGTGGATACCAAGATCCTCACATTCAGACACATACCTTTGTAAAAGTGATATAGAACTCCCTTTTAAGTGTGCTTCTCTCTGTTCGGATGATCTGGTAAAGACCACAGCCTAGTGACAAAGCCAGGCAAATTCTCAAGCCAATGAGAAGTCCGCCTGCTACGCTCTGGTGCGAGTGATAGCTGTGGTGGTTAGTGTCTTCAAACTGCTCCCAGATTAACAAGAAACACTGCGAAACAACAGACATACATTTACAATAAAGATGATGCCCAAATGGAACTTTATCAAGTACATTTGTTTCTGGACAGTATATTTATACACATGTACGCACGCATATGTGAAATAATATGGTGGTCCCGCACTGTTGGCCTGAAAGGGGTGTGTGGGGGGAAAAAACCCAAGTGTGAGAGAAAGCACAAAACCCTCTCCGTCTCCTTTAAATACAGGGAAGCCATCTTGGAATGGATATTTTGTTCCTTGGGTATTTGTCAGGGGTCTTCACTAACTGCTGTAGGTGGGCTGCGTCCTGCAGAACTGCCTTAATACTCTCATATATAACTCTCCAAGGTATCTGACTGAGAGATGCTGGGTGCTTTTTATCTCTCATGGCAAACTCCTGTCACAATAGATTCGGGGGGGGGGTAGCCATGTTGGTCTGAAGCAGCAGAACGAAGTGTGAGTCCAGTGGCACCTTGAAGACCAACAAAGATTTTATTTTGGCTATAAGCGTTCTTGTGCACGGACACTTCTTCAGACACACTGAACTGTTTCAATGTGTCTGAAGAGGTCTGCACGCACACAAAAGCTTACGCCCAGAATAAAACTTTTGTCAGTCTTAAAGGTGCCCCTCGACCCAAACTCTGTTCAACTGTCACAAATAGTGAGGTGCAATGTTTAGTTTTGGACTAGAATCCGGGATACCCAAGTTCAAATCCCCATTCTGCCACAAGACTTGCTGGGTGAACTTGAACGACTCACTCCTCCTCAACCTCACCTACGGCACAGTTTTTTGGGGGGATTTTTTGGTCAGGGGAATATAGGAAGAGCCCTGACTTGGATAGCCAAGGCTAGCCTGATCTTGTCAGATCTCGGAAGCAGGGTCAGCGCTGCTGGCTAGTATTTAGATGGGAGACCTCCAAGGAATACCAGGGCTGTGACATGGAGGCAGGCCATGGCAAAGCACCCTCTGACCTTCTCTTGCCTTGAAAACCCCAATGGGGGTCGCCATGAGCCAGCTGTGACTTGATGGCAAAACAAAACAAAACATGGGAAGGAGACAACCACGTAGGCCGCCCCGAGCTCCCAGGAACGGCAGGATAAAAAAATGCACTAGACAAACAGACACTCCTGAGGCCCACTCTGCTCTCTAGGTCATAGTCTATGGCAGGGGTGTCGAACTCACTTGTTACGAGGGCCGGATCTGACATAAATGAGACCTTGCTGGCTTGGGCCATGTGTGTCATAAAAGGTAATGCCAGGTAGCGGAGATATAAACTTCATAAAGGACACAAACACAAAGGGGGTGGTTTTTTTGCTCAAAATAAAAACATGCTTAAAACATTAGCACTCTTGCAATATTTTGTTTATTTAGCAGTGTCTGATAACTGACACCTCTTGCTCTGAATTATTGCATCAAAATGTCTGTGCTGTTGCAATCTTGAGTATGCTGTTCAGGTGTGTATCTGTAAGCTGCAAACCTACGATGCAGCAGCAGCAGCAGAACTGGAAGAAGAAGCAGAAGACAGCCAGTTCCACTGTGGGCCTGACGGAAGCCCTCCGGGGGGGGGGGGGGGGGGGGCTGATCCGGCCCCCGGGCCGCATGTTTGACATCCCTGGTCTATTGAGTCGGCATGTTTTCCACAGAGGGTCAGGCTCTGAGCAGCTGTCAGCTGGAACACTGCACAAAAACCCCCCTCCCAACACAGGCACCCTTCAACTGGGCCATCTAACCATTTTTGAAAACAATGCTCTGTCCCTATGGGTGAAACTACGGGCAAGAACGTTCACCATGTATTGAGCGACATTTGGCAGGGCTGCTGGGAGTCAGATCAACCGCTTCGGCCACTCGCTGGCCATTCGTTATAAAAAGATTTCAGCCCTCCTAATTCTGTGGCTGTCTGTTCCAGTCCTAATAATAATAATAGCTGAAGATAAATAATGAATGTATACAACATTTTCCCCGTGCACTTGCAGTGCTTCATCTAAATTGGCTCTTTCGTCTCAATAATCTTTGCATCAGCCCTTTAAGGTACGGTATCTGTACATCTGACCTCACCTGGATGACTCAGAACTCGGGTCGGCCCTGGTTAGCACTTGGGTGGGAGACTACCAGAATCGGGCCACGGCAAAACCACCTCTGGAAGTCTCTTGCCTTGAAAATCTCACAGGTTCACTGTAACTCGGCTGCGACTTGTCAGCCGTTTCCAAAGGCATCTGTGTATTTCATCTGGGGAACTGATAAAACAGTGCTTTCCAATGGCAAAGCGATGCCCATCAGCTCTTAAAATGGGACTGGGAATTACTTTTGCCACCGACGATTCTGGTTGGTGGATATGGGAGGAGAGGAGCTTCGCTACACTGCTAGGATTGCCCCCGACTAAGGAAGAGCTACGGAGAGAATCAGCCAAAATATGACTCCTAATGAAATGAAAATGGCTCTCCTGGTTTCCTGGAAAAAATATTGGAAGTGACTGCCAATTGACCATATTTGACCCACCCACTGACCAGCTTGTCAACACTACAGTGACTACGAACTCAGAAAATATTAACCATTGACTTCAATGGACTCATAAGGGTGTAATTCAGGGTGCTATGTTTAGTGTCTGTTCTGCAGAATCCACTGAAAAATAGCACAAAGAATGGATTTGGAAAATTATGGAATGTGCAGAGATGGACAAATTAACTATGATCTTGAAAGAAAAATCCAAAAAAGACTTTGTTGATGCTTGGACTCCTTTCTATGTGTGGATTAAGGATAAATATGAATATAAGATTATTGACATGAGGATACTACGTGATTTAGATAACATGGACTGTAAACTATCCCTAATTTGTATTGAGAAGGCATATATGTTGAATTATTTTTTCTTGTCTTTTTCTTTTTTCTCTTTTTTCTCTATTACAAAATTTCAATAAAAGCTAATTAAAAAAAAGAAAAATAGCACAAATCAAACAGATTTTATAGAGAAATGGTACCCATTATTAAGCAATTTCTGGACTGACTTAACTGATGACATCTTGACATTTCAGAATAGCTACTCCCGCTTTTCTCCATCCTTTCTCCTTCTCCTAATTACCTTGTTTTTGTGTATTATATATATGTCTCATATATTATATAGAACAGTGTTGAAATTGTACTCCTTCTATTATTATTTTTCCCAAAAGAATATCTACTGTATATTTATAAAGTTTTACATATTGTAATCTCTGATCAAGATGTATATATCTATGTTACTGTTGTTTGTTATCTGTTAATCTAGAGTCTTATATTTTAATTAAAGTAAAGGTAAAGGTTCCCTTGCTCGAAAGCCAGTCGAACTGCTAGGTTGGCAGGAGCTGGAACTAGAGACGGAAGCTCACTCCGTCATGCGGCAACTCGGGTCTTGAACTGCTGAACTACTGACCTTCCACAGCCTGCAGTTCAGCGTCTTAACCACTTGAGCCACCGCAGCTCCTATATTTTAATTAAGTACATAATAATACATTTTTTTAACAAAGAAAAGGATTCAGAATCAGAAGATGCATCTCTGAGTCCTTCGAACCTGTTTCAGGGAGTAGGAACAAATCCTCAGATGGCCTAGAATGGCAAGTCTAAAGCTTTCCCCATCATCTACAGCAGGATCATCAGTGACTGCAGATATTGCTGCCTTCCATCCAGTCTTCCTCTTCAATGCTATGGCACCATTCATTCATTTTGCTCAGCCTCCCGGTTAGCACTTTCCCACTTAGTGAGATACACAACGCAACAACAGACTGACCTGCGCTGCAACCACTACTGCTGCAATGGCCGTGGACGTCGGAGTGGAGTCCCACTGGAGAGGTTTGCTCTGAGATTTCTTCATTCTGCCTATGGTCCATCCCATGCACAAACTCAGCAGTAGGTACAGCATCTGCATCTGAGAGATTATGTCACACACTAAGTGGGGGGGGGGAGAAGAGAAGAGCGTTAATGTAATTGAATCGTACTAATTGCAGGCACGAGCGAAACAGCGGTGCAAAATAACTAATGGAAGGCTTACATTCTGAGAAGGCAGTATCATTGATACACAGTGACTATCAGAGTCCCTCCCGGAGCTGTTTCATAGACCCTCTTCCCTTAGGACTGCGTGTGCTCCCTCTGTCCAGTACAGGTCTGTATGCTTCCAGAAGCCATCTTTCAAAAAACTATTTTTCCTTTTTTTTTTGCTGTCAAGTCTCACCCAACTTAAGGTGACCCCTGGTGGGGTTTTCAAGGCAAGAGACCTTCAGAGGTGGTTGGCCATTGCCTGCCTCTGCAGAGCAACCCTGGATTTCTTTGGTGGCCTCCCATCCAAATACTGGCCAGGGCTGGCCCTGCTTAGCTTCCAAGGTCTGATGAGATTTGGGCTACCCTGGACTATCCAGGTCAGGGCAAAAACAGACTATACCTGCGCTCTATTATTATTATATTATTAAAGGTAAAGGTAAAGGTTTCCCTTGCTCGAAAGCCAGTCGAATCCGACTCTAGGGTTGCGGTGCTCATCTCCGTTTCAAAGCCGAAGAGCCAGCGCTGTCCGAAGACGTTTCCGTGGTCATGTGGCCGGCATGACTAAAGACCAAGGCGCACAGGATGCTGTTACCTTCCCACTGAAGTGGTACCTATTTATCTACTTGCAATTTCTTGCTTTCGAACTGCTAGGTTGGCAGGAGCTGGGACTAGAGACGGGAGCTCACTCCATCATGCCGCACACTCGGGTCTCGAACTGCTGAACTACTGACCTTCCACAGCCTGCAGTTCAGCATCTTAACCACTTGAGCCACCGCAGATATATGCGACTCACAAACCCCCACCTCTAAATGTCTATATATTTATAATAACTTCAAATAAAGCAACAGTAACACTAAAATATACTTACACTCTGCTAGGCTTCCCATAAAAGGTGCTCCCACTCCGTTTTTAGCATATCTAACAAAAACAAACCAAAAAAGCACCCTTCACTTTAAATCGCTCTGTTAAAGAAACCACGTAAGACTATTTTGTCCACTATGCTATTCAGTCGCAAACCAAGGAGATTTCTCAATAGACAGATGTGTATCAATATACTATACAAATAAATGTACATTAAGTCTGCAACTATTTGAGAATTAGACGGATCAAAAGCAAGCTGATATCGTTTGGACCATGTTAAGGATTTGATAGTCAAAAGGTGACTTACGTGTGCGTTCCTTGGGCTGGCCTGGGTACTGGAAAACATTTCCCCCTCCGGCTTCCTTGCAGCATCATGGTGCTTTTGTTTCCCTAATCTTTTCTATGATCTTTCTCCAACCTGCTTTGCTGCAATATTTTGGGACACAGGGCAGCAAAGCTACAGTGACTGCTGTGTGAGCAGTAAAATCCGTATTTTCACAGTCCCACCCCACACCCACGCTGCCACGACTTTCCTTTCCCCAGTTCCCATGAAGGCCATTTCCCTCCACCATTACGGGCAGAGGGCCTTTTCAAGTTTTTTTTAAATTGGTAATTGATATAGCAATACAGAGTTATAACAGACGTAGCGATATACAGATACAACATAGCAATATACAGATATAACAGAGCAATATGCAGATATAACAGGAGAGAACACTGCAGTTCATGAACTAATCCCTTATCAAGATTCAAAACTCTGTCACTTATTTCTGTGCAATTTCTCACCAGCACGCTTAAGGGACTGCAGCACAGACAGGCATTCTGGGCCTAAATGCAGATGACAAGAAACTGAGAGGAACCGAAGCACTATAGAGATGGCACACAAATTCAAAACAAGCGCTGAAAGCACAGACATCTCTAGGGGCATCTGGAAAACTGATCATGTTGGAACTTTAAAAACACGTGTATGTATCTGCTGCATATTTGCTCGAGGAAAAAAACAGCAGCGCTGGTGTGTGCATGCGTGTGTCAAAGTTGTCTGACGTGTAAAGGGTACAGTTTCCTTAAGTCACACCTCTGCTGTTGTAGTATAATGGTTTAACTGTGGAAACGGTGTATGTGGGACTGTGGGATCAAAGGCTGACCTCACCCGTACACCGTGATGGAGCGGCATCCCATACCTTCTGGAGACAACCCACGCATCTGGAAAACTGATCATGTTGGAACTTCAAAAACACGTGTATGCATATTTGCTCGAGGGAAAAACCCAGCAGCGCTGGTGTGTGCATGCATGTGTCAAAGTTGTCTGACGTGTAAAGGGTACAGTTTCCTTAAGTCACACCTCTGCTGTTGTAGTATAATGGTTTAACTGTGGAAACGGTGTATGTGGGACTGTGGGATCAAAGGCTGACCTCACCCGTACACCGTGATGGAGCGGCATCCCATACCTTCTGGAGACAACCCACAGCTCACTGGTACAGGACATGTGTCACAGGCAGAAGCTTCTCAGTTCAATCCCTAGCATAGCTAACTATGGGAAAGACCTTTGCTTGACTTCTGGGAGACCAGGTGGCCCACTGGGCAGATTCAATACGGAAACTTCGTATTTCAGACAGCCAGTCTAGTGCAGTGTTTAGCGTGTCAGACTAGTATCTGGGAGACCCAGGTTCGAATCCCCAGTTGAGCCAGGCCAAAGGTCACCCAGCAAGCTTACATGGGGAGACCCAGGTTCGAATCCCCAGTTGAGCCATGTAAGCTCGCTGGGTGACCTTTGGCCAGTCACACCCTTTCGGCCTAACCTACTTCACAAGGTTGTTGTGAGGATAAAACGGGGGGGAGGAGAACAACGTAAACTACTTTGGGTCCCCACTGGGGAGAAAGGTGGGGAACGCATGAATTAAACAAACAAACAAATACATTTGCCAGAGTTTCTCGACTCCGAGGCTTTAAGGCTTACCTTGAAAAATGCAAGTAGTTAGCAAAAGCCGAGGCGGCCTGCAACAGCAACACGGTGGAGAGGACCTTCAGTACCGTGTGCATCGGTCCTCCTTTGTTTAGCGTTTGCCACAGGGACTGAGCATAGATGCAAGCGGCGACAAAGTACGCCAGGACCAGCAGGAAGAAGAACTCATGCAGGCCTGCGGGGAGAAGAAGATTTTCAGCAAATCACGACACTCAATACTATCGAAGAGAGCGAGCGAGATACGGACTGGGTCAGCAAAACCCGAGCGGGATTTTTATATGCGCGACTAGAGAAACAAAACAGAAAGAGACGCAACTTCTGCTGGTGTGTTGGCTTTCAACGGAAGCATGGCTGTGATGAAATGCTGCTATAACATTTGGGCTGACATGATCCATCCCAAGCCCTTGTTTCGCTTGCGGGGGGAGAACAGGACGAGCCATTTAGATGAATTCAGGTTGGCCTGTGATCACGGATCACTGCGCTCCTTCAGCAAAGCTGCCTTCATTTGTTTGCCACAAGTAGGTAAACGTAGGGTCGGATCCAGTGCAAAACTTTTGCTTGCGCTAGAGCTCTTGTGCTAGTAGAAAGGCAAGCAAAAGACCACGGTGGCCAGTTGTGCTGAGTCAAACTTACAGTACCCCCACTTGTGTTTCAACCTGTGCAAGGTCTTTTGCACTCAATTTCTGGGTACTATAATATATATGAGGAGCTGCGGTGGCTCAAGTGGTTAAGACGCTGAACTGCAGGCTGTGGAAGGTCAGTAGTTCAGCAGTTCGAGACCCGGGTGCCGCAAGACGGAGTGAGCTCCCGTCTCTAGTTCCAGCTCCTGCCAACCTAGCAGTTCGAAAGCAAGAAATTGCAAGTAGATAAAGAGGTACCACTTCAGTGGGAAGGTAACAGCGTTCCGTGCGCCTTGGTGTTTAGTCATGC
>NW_015172135.1:27293-39847 GCF_001447785.1 Gekko japonicus | reverse complement strand
GCCCACATGACCAGGAAACATCTTCGGACAGTGCTGGCTCTTCAGCTTTGAAACGGAGATGAGCACCGCAACCCTAGAGTCGGATTCGACTGGCTTTCGAGCAAGGGAACCTTTACCTTTTTACTATAATATATATGAAGGAAAACACTGGGTCCATTCATGCTTCCCACTCGCTCATTGCTGGATCCAAGTAATAAGTTAAATTAGAAACGTGAAGGCCCAGGGTAGGATTCTCTTTTTTTTCTTTGAGTACTATGGTTTGTTTTTCATTTTTTCCAGTGAAGATTTTTATGAAAAGCAATCTATAGCTTAGAGAACAATGATTTCAGTGTATGCTGTGGACATATGCAATATTTTCAAGCAGAGATTTATGGGATTTATTTTGTCCACAAGTATGTTATCGGCGTGCTAATACGCTAATTCAATTTAATATCCAAAACGGCTTTTGTTTACCCCAAATTTTGTTTTCTATTTTTAACTCCCCTCCCTCAATCTCAGATAGCAAAACATTGAAGATACTTGTACTAAGGTAGTTCAAGTTGCAGCAGTTTTCTGCTCTCTCTGATACTGGGTACGCTTATAAGTTTCTTTGTAGAAAACTTTTCCATTTCATAAATAAGGCCATGTAGTATAATTTTATATGCTAATAAACGATACACTTTGTATCGAGAAAGAAATAAAACATGTTTCAGGTTGGCAAGAAAGCACTGCATATATTTTATTTTTCCCCTCATGGCTTCAAAATTTCTCTACAATGAATATTTGTGCAGTGACAAATCTGGTTCTTGTGTACGATTCTCAACAGCATGATAAAAAGTAGAGACATCACCCTGCCAACAAAAGTCCGCATGGTCAAAGCAATGGTATTCCCAGTAGTCATGTATGGCTGCGAGAGTTGGACTATAAGGAAGGCCGAGCGACGAAGATTAGATTCTTTTGAACTGTGGTGCTGGAGAAGACTCTTGAGAGTCCCTTGGACTGCAAGGAGATCAAATCAGTCAATCCTAAAAGAAATGAACCCTGACTGTTCCCTGGAAGGCCAGATACTGAAGCTCAAATACTTTGGCCCCCAAATGATAAGGGAGCACTCACTGGAGAAGACCCTGATGCTGGGAAAGACTGAAGGTCAAAGAAGAAGGGGATGGCAAAGGATAAGATGGTTAGACAGTGTTATCGATGCAACCAACATGAAATTAAGCAAACTCCGGAACATGACGGAAGACAGGAGGGCCTGGTGTGATGTGGTCCATGGGGTCACGAAGAGTCGGACTCGACTATGCAACTGAACAACAACAAGAAATGTTTTCGGAATCTGCTAACAGAGTCTGAATTTTTTGTTACCATGTTTCCCCAAAAATAAGATGCTGTCTTATATTTATTTTTTCTCAAGAAGACACACTAGGGCTTATACCACAAATGCATAGAAATCCTGCTAGGGCTTATTTTTTGGGTAGGTCTTATTTTCGGGGAAACAGGGTAGTTGCCCCAGGAGACAGTGACCTCCCTAGAAACCTTCTCCCAACACAACCATTCCATAAAAGAAAGGTCAACGTGAAGGGCCTTCTTCATCCACGGAGAGTCAACACCAGAGCAGATATTTTATAGGTGAAAAGTTCTTGTCTTACTGTGAGACTTTCTGACACAGTTTTTCACAAGACAACTGATACAGGCGGGCAGCCGGGTCAAGTCTTTCCAGTTGTGTCAGAAGCTAGAATAAGGATGCTGAAGGTACTGGGTTGGATCTGGACTAGATTTTCCACCAATGGAAGGGGGTGTGGTCATTTCCACCCAATCCTCCATCCCGCTGCAGAACCCCCCCCCCCGTTTGCCTCTTATACGGTTCTTGAGGGTCTTCCTCTTGTCCCCCAGGATCACCATTTTGGAGAGATCAGTAGACTGCGGAGGGGGGGGGGAATTCTGCGCCACCAACAGAAGTGCCGGGCAGAAGCAAAAATTTAATTTGGATCCAGCCCATTTTCAACTAATTTTAGTTGTCCAGTTATAAAATATAGCTGCTTAATCATCTAGGAGCTGCATTTCTGTGCAGCTTTGCTAATCTTCCTGGTACAGAAAGCCTTCCTCTGGCAGAAAAGGTGCCTTCTGCCCTGTGACAGAGAAAGGCTCAGCCAACTAGAGGAATGAGTTCATAGACTCCAACCAGTGTTCCCTCTAAGCTGCATTTAGTGTGAGCTAGCTCACAATTTTTTAGCCTTCGGCTCACACATTTTTGTCTTAGCTCAGGAAGGATGGCTGCAGAGCAAACTGATTTATGCAGTAGCCAAACCGCTCCCTCACAACTTTAATGCCAGGAGCTCACAAAGTAGAATTTTTGCTCACAAGACTCCACAGCCTAGAGGGAGCACTGGTTCCAACCCAGGTACTTGTTTTCGGCTTGTGGACAGACAGGTCTCTTCGATCACTATAGGGGACATGCTACAAACACCTTTTACATACATACTGTCCAAAATACTCTTTATTTTTGTCTCACGGTTGCACAGAGGGCGCTGGGGAAATTTTTGGAGAGGCTCTGCAATTGGTATTTGTGCCAGACTCAGGTGGGTAGCTGTGTTGGGTCTGAAGCGGCAGAACAAAGTTGGAGTCCAGTGGCACCTTGAAGACCAACAAAGTTTCGTTCAAGGTATAAGCTTTTGTGTGCATGCGCAAGTTTTATTCTGGAGGTTGGTCCTCAAGGTGCCACGGGAGTCAAACTTGTTCGGGTATTTGTGCTGTGATATCTGACCACCAGGTGTCACTGCTGCAATACTTGAAGAGACACACTTTAGCCCAGTCAGGCTCTAAATGCGGGATTTGGAAAGAGTTATATTATTTCCCTATTAAACAATGTTGTGCATCTGTGGCCCATGAAAGAACCACCATGAATTAAAATGGTCGATGGCACCGAATTCTGAGACAAAGGACAGAGCTCCTGGATTTTATTCTTAAAGAGAGACGTATCAAAGGATGCCCAACTTGTCAAACTTATGCATGCTTGTCACAAGCCGAACAGTACAAGGTGTCTGAATCAGTGTTCCCTCTAAGCTGAGTTAGTGTGAGCTAGCTCACAGTTTTTTAGCCTCCAGCTCACACATTTTTCTCTTAGCTCAGGAAGGAGGGCTCCAGAGCAAACTAATTTATGCAGTAGCCAAATCACCTGCTCACAACTTTAATGCCGGTAGTTCAAAAAGTAGAATTTTTGCTCACAGGACTCTACAGCTTAGAGGGAACATGAATGCAGTCTTACTCTTTCTGTTAAGCTAAAAGGGCGCTTGTTAAAGTTGCCCTTATGGCTGGAATAAGGGTGGTTAAAGATATTATGAACTAACTTTAATGTTAAAATTGGGCAACTTGATGATTCCAGATGGGTATCGGGACTTTTCAAGGTACCATAACTGAAACAAGCCATAGGTAGATAGAAATTTCTCTCTTTAAAGAAAACAATTGCCCAAATGAAATTAAAAGAGATATTTCACATTAAGGGAGATGCGACTGCAATGAACAAAAAGCTTCCCTGATCTATGAGGGTGAATCAGACATCAGTAAACGAATGCTGCTTCCCCTCCCAAGCAGGCAGACCCACGCTTACAAAGAATGAGATGACCGTACAAGTACATACACAGTTCAACGTTTTCTTTCCCCAGAAAAAGAATTTATAAATATTTCACTGGTATCCTAAGTTTCCCGCGTGCACCCGCAACCTCAAGACAAACATCTTACCAGACTCCCCCGCACTGAAGTGATCTAACGGATTCCCTTCTGCGTCTGGGTTCAGGATTACCATTTCAAACTGAACGTCCTCCAAGTCAGAATGCTCATAATTCTCCACGCAGGTGAACTTGTCGACGTAGAACACGTACCACGTGTCTGGATATGGAATCTGGGACACCGTCAGATTTTGTTCCGTGCTGTTCATGTTCACTTCGAGAGAAACAGACCGAAATCGGCAAATCAAAACAGCTGCTTCGATAAAAATGTCCAGTTATAGGCTAGGAAAAGGCAAGAAACCTCTGAGCTAGGGCCTAAAGAGCTATGCATATTTCCTGCCATGAGTACATACAACAGAGAGCTGTGGCCAGTCCTAGATCACACATTTATCACACATGCATTCTTCGAAATGTAGGTACAAACCTATTACATTCCAAAGATTGTGCACACATCTTAAGAACCACAGTGCGCAATTTCAATTTAAGTACCTAGTGGCTCTGTTTGGACAATGGTAGCAAATTGTGGCTTGCCACTGGGTAACAGTATGCTCCCTCCTTTTCTTGTGTGCAGTATGGTCATCGTTTCCAGGTTTGTGACAAACCACAGTTTGAGTCCAGTGGCACCTTTAAGACCAACGAAGCTTAATTTTGGGTATAAGCTTTTGTGTTCATGGTTGTAAAGGTGCCACTGGAGTCAAACTTTGTTCTATGGCTTCAGACAGACAAGGCTACCCACGTGAATCAAACCACAGTTTGCCATTATAACCAAGGAGCGAGCCATCGCTTGTCCTTTGGATTCTCTGGATTGGCTACGGTATTGTCTGAACGGACCAAGGTACAGTCCCCAGTTTTTAAAGGGAATTAAGAAGTAAAATTGTGTTTTTAATTAGGATTGCCTGTATCGTGACCATCACAGACTAGGAGAGACTGGATTTATACCCTGCCTGTGAATGTCGCCAGTTTGGTGTAGTGGTTATGAGCACGGACTCTAATCTGGGAGAACCGGGTTTGATTCCCCACTCCTTCACACGCAGCTGCTGGTGTGACCTTGGGTCAGTCAGAGTTCTCTCGAGAGCAATCTCAGCCCCACCTAAGGTGTCTGCTGTTGGGAGGGGAAGGGAAAGGAGATTGTAAACCACTCTGAGACTCCTTCGGGTAGTGAAGGGTGGGGTATAAATCCAATCTCTTCTTCTGTAATTTGACATAGCTGACAAAGTAAACTTTGGCTCACAGAAGTTTATACCCTGCACAATTTTGCTTGGTCTTGAAGGTACTATTGGACTCCCATTTTCTACCGTTTCAGGAACTGAATGCAAGTGGATCTTTATCATTATACACAGCAAATATCTGTGTGCCATAAGGGATGTTACACACTCATGACTTTAAGAGAAATCTTGGAGACAAGTTGAGACACAAATCTTGTGTTTGTGTGTAAAGTGCCGACTTATGGCGACCCCAGCAAGGGACTTCCAAGGCAAGTGATCAAGTTCTCCTCCTCCTCCTGCCTATAATATGCAGCTAAGAGATCACAACATTGCCAATGGAAGGTCACTTCTGAACACAATCACTAACTATGGAACACTGTCCAGCATCGTCTCGGGAAAGATGTGGGTGCCGTGCGTGCGTCAAAGGGCAACAAGAGGGCGTTCTATGGAGGAAAGAAGCTGAGGTTTTAAGCTCACGTGTTGATCTATTTGTGCATTTAAACGAGACACACATCCCCAAACTCACTTATCAATGGAGCCTTGGACAGTTTTTCTGTGCAGCTGTAACCCGGGGGGCTTCCTTGCAGCTTCTGCCATTCTTGGGCTTGAAACAGGTGAAGCCGGGCTTCCTTTCCAATAGCTGTGGCTACGTTGTGGATTCTGACATACAGAAGAGCACAATCACCTTGATATTTAAAAAGAAGTCACATTCTATTACACAGATAAGGCAGGAATAAAGGAGATGTATCATCTACATGTCTGCTAACGCTGGCAAGTAGTCACTTAACGTAAAACTGCTGCCAGATCTTCAGCATTCCAGTGATACCTGCTCTTATTTATTTATTTATTTATTATTTTTCCACATTTGTATCCCGCCCTCCCCAATGGGCTCAGGGCGGCTCACAAGGGCAAGGTAATCAGCCGTGCCACAAATAAACATCTAAAACATAATAAAAACAACAAACACTTAAAAACAACAACGGTGCTCAGTCACTGATATCATAATCCAGGATGGAATCAACAGAGTTCCAGGTGATAGTCCCATGAATGGCGACAGCTTGTCAGATCTTCTTTACATATTCCAGGATCCTCATCAGGGCCTCGTCCGTGCATCCTTAAGATACCGTGATGGTGGTGGTATAGTGGGGCGGCGGCTCCTACTCAAAGGCCTGGCGGAAGAGCTCCGTCTTGCAGGCCCTGGGGAACTGCATAAGGTCCCGCAGGGCCTGGATCTCCCACAGGAGCTCGTTCCACCAGGTAGGAGCCGCCACCGAAAAAGCCCTGGTCGCAGCTAATTTGTTGTCGTTGGGGCCCGGGATGACCAGCAAGTTTTGGGCCCCCGATATCATCTTATAAACAACTTTACGAAAACAGAAAATAGTCTGGAGTGGAGACAAAGTTTGATACATTTATGAAAAGGGTTTCCAGATGTTCTATTGTCAAAGAAATGTCTGATCTGAATGGAAGAGCTGACTCAAAAGAACCTTTAGCATTACCTAGGGAATCTATCCTCCTCACCGCTGTCTGCTCTCTCCTGCAAAACGGGATACGCTCGAGCAGTAGTGTCTGAGAATGCGCTAAAAGAAATAGGGGTGTGGGAGGCTTAATTTTTTTGAAAAGAGACCCTGTTGCTATTGTGTCTATCCTAAAGAAAAATTAAAGACAGCAAGCCCTCGGGGATAAATGCTCAAATCTAGGATCCCCTTAATACATTGCACTGGTGTTTTTAATTCTTTGGAAACCACCTTGAATCCTTTTTAGGAGAATGGCAGGACAGAAGTGTGTTAAATAAACAAACATGTACTATGATAGGGGTATCAGATGTCCCTTTCTTTAGTCCCATGAGATTCAACCCATGGGTTGGGAGCCTCAGGTGCTTCCTTATACAGCCACTTCTTCTATTTGGAAGGACCTACTGGTAGTGAGTATGCAGACAGCAACCCATGGCTCTCTTTGCTCACACACACTGTAATAAGGAGGAGTACGTCAAGGCCAGATGATCCCTGAGATTCCTCCAAGGGCTAGTTCTCCTAGGCATGTTCCTCATCATGATATCCCACCTTGTGCCTAGAGATGTAAAATTTCCGAAAATTTTGAAGCTCGGGAAAACTTGTTTCCTCCCCCCGTTTTTTTCCGGGAAAACCCGGAAAGTTTCTGAAAAATTGAATTTTTTTCTTTTCCAGATTGAAAGTCATTCTGTTACTTTAGGAACATAAAATATGACTATGGACATTTTTACTTGGCACGAAATTATCACACCTAGCATATTAAAACTATAGTGTAGCCAAACAATTATTACAAACAGAATACCCACCCACATGCAAAAACAAAACTGAAACCTTTTTCTTTTCTTGTAACAATAGCACCTCCTAAAGGAAGAAATGCATTTTGTACTTGCATTGGAGAGTTCAGTTTGTAACCTGTCTAGTATTTGGATGGGAGAAAGTCCAGGGTTGCTGCCCAGAGGCAGGCAGTGGCCAACCACCTCTGTCCCTCTCTTGACTTGAAAATCCTATGACGTCACCATAAAGTCAGCTGCGACCTGACGGCACTTTCCAGCACCCCCCATAGCTTTGACTAACTGTGCCGACTGATGCACATTTGCTCCATTTGCACATCTGATTTCAATGGGCTTTGATCGCAGCCGATCCATACAGGGCTGGCACCAGTGTTCCCTCTAAGCTGAGAGTTAGTGTGAGCTAGCTCACAGTTTTTCAGCTTCTGGCTCACACATTTTTATCTTAGCTCAGGAAGGGATGGCTCCAGAGCAAACTAATTTATGTAGTAGCTAAATCTCTCGCTCACAACTCTAATGCCAGTAGCTCACAAAGTAGAATTTTTGCTCACAAGACTACACAGCTTAGACAGAGCACTGGTTGGCACTGTATCTCCCGGATCAAACCTAACCCATTTCATGCCCAGCATTAACTACCTTAACGGAACTAGTGATGCTGTATTTTCCATGATAAGATCTGGATTTTCCACAA
Organism: Gekko japonicus; assembly: GCF_001447785.1. Lineage (NCBI taxonomy): Eukaryota > Metazoa > Chordata > Lepidosauria > Squamata > Gekkonidae > Gekko > Gekko japonicus. The sequence goes on along the minus strand of NW_015172135.1, from coordinate 31,954 downwards.
TTGCATTTCATCCTGTATTCCCTACATTTCATGGACCCTCCATGTTTCTGTAGCCATATTTTTAATATCTCCGACAAAAGATGACTGCCTAATGAGGACCCACCTGCTTTGCATCTGAAGAAGGAAGCAAGAAATTTATGCTGGAATAATATCTTGATTATTCCCCCAGATATCTTAGTCAAGCTGCATGAAATTACTATGTAGTACTAGATGCAGTGATAAAGCCTTTAATTCCACATGGGGCAGCAAAATAAAACAGGAGTCCACCGAGACTAACAAAACATGCTGGCCTTCTTAGTTTTTAAGGTATGATAAAATAAAACAGGAGTCAAGTGGAGCCTTAAAAACACACAACATGTATTCCATCACACGCTTTCCTTCATCAGATGCATTAGGCAGTCATCCATTAAGTGGATATTGACCGAAGAGCCATAAATCTGTGCAGAAGGGACCATAAAACCCGATGATCAAAGAAAGCGAAAGCCACCATGTTGTAGGCAATTCACAGCGACCCTGTAGGGTTTTAAGGCAAGAGATTGTACAGAGGTGGTTTGCCACTGCCTGCTACTGTGTAGCAACCCTTGACTTTCATCCAACTGCTTCTGAGATCTGACTGAGATCAGGGAGCCAGTTTAAAACCAGATCCAATCAAAAGTGCATGTAAATTCTCGAATGTTTAGTACGCAGGCAAAGCAGGGTCAGTGTAAAGTCAGATCTAGAAAAGTGTCACTGAAATATGACTTTGCTATGGGGCCCCTCGGCCCGGCCCTGCTGTCTACCTTTCTTTCCCCACCCGCCCACCCACTCACCCTACCTTTCTAGGGGCCCATTGTCTCCGGTCTCCGGCCACAATGGGCTTTGCTCCCTAGTCTTGGATATAAAACACAAGACAAGGAATAAAAGACACATGATGCAAGAAATCCTGAACTGAAGCTCACATCTTCTAAAAATAAAAGCCATCTTGGGTATGTGAGCTGGCTCAGGAAAGAAGTGCTTGGTAAGAAGATTTTAGATTGTTTTAATGTATTTCATATGAACTCATTATACAGTGCTCTGAGCCGATTTGCAGGGACGGTGGTATAGAAGCTTAATAAAACAAACAAACAAAGATTTTAACCTGTTTTGCCTGTGCTGCTTTCCCAGCCAAAGTCACTTACAAACATAATCTGCATCTAGCATTTGCTCTGCTGTTTTACCAAACCCACGTTGGAACAGAAATTCCCCTCTAAGTTGCAGGGAGCCAGTTTTTTCTTTGATCATCGGATTTTATCGTACCCTCTACATCGCATGCCGCTTTCACTTCCTTCGATCATTGGGTCTTCATGATACCTTCTGCATAGACTTATGGCCATTTTATGGCCGTTCAGGGGTGACTTTGCAGTCAATACAGCGTTGGCCCAGACTATCTGAAGTAGTTTGAGCTACACCTTTTCCTCTGTGGGCGATTCTGCACCTGGCATTCGCTCCACATTTTCTCGACGTAACTCAGCTTAGAGGGAACACTGTCTGGGATCCGACTGAGATCAGGGAGCCAGTTTAAAACCAGATCCAATCAAAAGTGCATGTAGTCAATTCTCAACTGTTTAGTACGCAGGCAAAGCAGGGTCAGTGTAAAGTCAGATCTAGAAAAGTGTCACTGAAATATGATAAGCAGATCCAAAGAAAAAACACAGGGGCATAGCATAGCTAACCAACATTTGCAGGAGGGGGGATAGGTTAAGCTGTTAGCATTTGTAATGATCGAGAAAAGTCCTTATCGAGGTCCGGCAAGGAAACAGCCCTGAATTCCCTGATGAATGCTGATTCAGCAATTTCCCCATTGGATTCTTCCTTTGAAGTTCTTTTTGTAGGAGAACAGTGACTTTCATATCAGCCACAGAAAGACCTGGAAGGGACTGTCTACAAGAACCCTGGTCTCTTTCTGCAGCAACAGACTGACAGTGGTACCCCTGAGGAATGGAGGGGGGGAACTGGGGCCATGAAGCCAGCGGCTCTTGCACCCGAGTAGACATGTCTGGCGGGGAGGCGGGGGGGACGGACGACAAGGGTGGGATACTGCATTGGCTTTTCCCTCCGTTGTTTTAGCAAACCCACGTTGGAACAGAAATTCCCCTCTAAGTTGCATACTACTTTCACTTTCTTTGATCATCGGATTTTATCGTACCCTCTACATCGCATGCCGCTTTCACTTCCTTCGATCATTGGGTCTTCATGATACCTTCTGCATAGATCTATGGCCATTTTATGGCCGTTCAGGGGTGAGTTTGCAGTCAATACAGCGTTGGCCCAGACTATCTGAAGTAGTTTGAGCTACACCTTTTCCTCTGTGGGCGATTCTGCACCTGGCATTCGCTCCACATTTTCTCGACGTGGAGGGGAAAGTGCAGCCCAAAACCACATTCAAATACCCCCCGGGGTGTGTGTGTGTGTCAACGCCTTACTGACTGCAAAGTCACCCCCGAAGAGGCATAAATCTGTGCCGAAGGGACCATAAAACCCGATGATCAAAGAAAGCGGAGTGTGGAGGCGACCATAAAATCCGACGCTCAAAGGCAGTGAAAGCAGCATGCAATGCAATGCCATTTCTGTTCCACGGTGGGTTTGCTGAAACAAGGGAGGGAAAAGCCAACGCCGAGCCAGCCAGGGCGGAGGGAACGTGGAGCGAATGCCAGACGCTGCTGCAGAGCCAGCCAGAACCCCCTTCGCCTCTTCCGAGGCCCTTACCATGGAACTGGAACTGCGCCACCGCCTGCCCGGTCCTGGCGGCGGCGGCGGCGGCTGCGCTGGAGAAGCCCCCTTGGATGGTCTTCGCTTGGGCTCCGCGGAGCCAGGCGCAGGTGCTGCCCCACAGGGCCAGGCGGGCGACCCACAGAAGCCGCTCCGGCCGCCCCATCCCTACCACGTCCACAGCTCGGCCGACGGAGGGGAACGAAGGGGCAACCAATGGGAAGGGCGCTGGGGGTTGACGTCCAGCCAATGGGCGCCTTCGGAAAGACGGTGGGCGGGGTTTTAGTAAGGCGGGACTAGGCAGAGGGAGCCGAAACGCACCTTAGCCCGGTTCGCCGCGCGGAGGCCGTTATTCCAATCGGCGTGACGTGCCCGTTGCTAGGGGAGGGACCGGTCAACGACAGAGGCGGGGCGTGGAAAGTCGTGCGGAGGGGGGGAGGGACAAGTCGTGACGTTATTGCTTCCCTCAGGTACAAGAGAAAGAGGGTGAGCAAAGAGGTAAGAAAGTTGCTTTACGAAAACGTAGACTTCCGGTTCCCGTTAGACGTCTCCGGCGAGAGTGCGCAGAAATTAACGCAAAACATTTCAGCTCCTGAAGTCGCATGTGTTTGCAGCAGTCGAGACGCCTGCAGTCAGCTATTGTAAGCCGCCCTGTAAGCCAGTGGGAAAGTCGGTGTGTAAGTCGGTTTTTAAAATCGACGGCTTTAATGATAAAATCTTGTTACCTCTGAAAAGGGTAGCTGTTTCGTTGGTGACTGCGAGACTGAAGCGCCGTTTCAGTGACAGATGAAGAAATCAGCTCCTCCTCCTGCCCCGTCTCCAAGGGGCAGGTTTGACTGGTGCAATCCTAGGCTGAGATTTACTGTGCACACCGCAATCATTACAGTAGTCCGGGGTAGTGGAGTCCCGACTCCCAGGAGTGAGCCGTGTGACTCAGGAGAGCTGAGACCCTGCCCCAAAGTTGGTTAGTCTTTAAAGTGCTCCTGGACTCTTGCGCTTTTCTACTGCTCCGGACAGACCAGCGCGGCTACCCGCCTTGATCTATCTCAGTCCCAGCCTTGTGCACCTCGCCTCTTAAATAAATAGGGAGGGAATTGTGTGCACAGGCACACCTGTGTTGGTGCTGGCCGTGTTGGGGAAAATGAACCCAAGAAACCTAAATGGAAATTTGGCATCACTGTCCAACAGTAATACACACACAAACCTATGTGCAATGCTCCCTCTAAGCTGTGGAGTCCTGTGGGCAAAAATTCTACTTTCTGAGCTATTGGCACTAAAGTTGTGAGTAGGCGATTTGGCTTACTGCATAAATTAGTCTGCTCTGGAGCCCTCCATCCTGAGCTAAGACAAAAACGTGTGAGCCGGAGGCTAAAACAACTGTGAGCTAGCTCACACTAACTCAGTTTAGAGGGAACACTGCCTATGTGAGAACGTGGAAGAATTCAGGGATGCCACCAGCCTCCAGGTGTGCCCTGGGGAACCCCCCGGGGGTTACAGCTCCTCCCCAGACTACAGAGATCCGTTCCCTTGGAGAAAATGGATCCTTTGGCGGGTGGACTCGATGACACTGTCCCCCACCGAGGTCCCTGACCTTTTCAGGCTCCGTCCCCAAATCTCCAGGTGATTCCCTACCCTACCTATCTGGCAACTTCATCTCCCCATCCCCCGGCGAGCCGATGGGAGTTCTCATCGAGCTTCTCCTGCACGTCGGACGGACGATTCGAAAGTGCCACTACCGAGGTCGGTCCTTTCCTTTATATAACTTTCGCCTTTTTTTTGGGCTGAGTCCTGCCACCCACTCCCAGTCCTCTCCCCCTTGCCCGCCCCGCGGCGGCAACGGGGAACCGGAAGTCGCGCGCGGGAGCCATGAAGGCTGCAGCCATAGACCCCTCCCCCCCCCCCCCCCGGGGCTCCTTCCGCGGGGGGGGGGAGGC
>NW_015172135.1:0-26395 GCF_001447785.1 Gekko japonicus | reverse complement strand
CCATTTTCTCCGGGGGAACTGATGTCACCTGGAGATCAGTTGTGATCCTAGATCTCCAGCCACCACCTGGAGGTTGGCAACCCTAGGGGAATAGGCTGCCCTGCTTCACACCGCAGATGATGGTGGGTTCCTGGTTCCAATGTTGATTTTGCATTAAAAAAAAGGGACTTAGCGCAACAAGGAGAAGGATTCTAAAATGCATTAACACCCACTCTTTGGGTGCTGGTTTTCTGTTTGTGGGGTATTCCTATTTCCTATCATAGGAGGATGTTCCAAAGCATGATCCTGCAGACTTTTTCTTTTTGTAAAAAGCACATGAAAACCAAATTTGACAAAGGTTCTGTAGCATCCCGTTTGCTTGTTCAGCTAGTTCCCTATTTGCTGGGCATGTTTTGTTCCAGAACAAAGGGCATTCCAGAACACGGCCCTCCACTTGCTGGGGTGCAGCCCATTCTACCATTTCAGGTCTCCGCTGCCTTCTCAGCTTGTGGGAAATAGCCTGCTGAGATCCAGGTTTTGCAGTCCTTGTTTGTCTGGGGGGGGGGGGGAGGTCTTGTGCCACATAGTGGCACGAATTAAAAAATAGCGTCAAGGGACCATGACATGTAGGAAGCAGAGGTTTGGATTGTCATAGTGCTAAATCTAATGACGACAAATGCAGAGACCCGTTCACCTGTCATGTGTGAGGAGTCCCCAGTTTTGCTGAGGTAGCTGAGAATTCCTCTTGTTCAGCGTGCCCTGGCTGTGGATCTTGTAGTTTTGTACTTTGGGAGAGTGGAACTACTGCTTCTTTTGTTTCATTTGGTGAGAGATTTAAAACAGGCAGAACAAATTGGCCCAATAAGAAGGACCTACTCTTTTCCTGGCCTGGATAACCCAGGCGAGTCCAATCTCATCGGATATCAGGAGCTAAGCAGGGCCAACCCTGGCAAGTCCTTGGAAGGGCGACCTCCAAGGAATACCAGGGCCAGGAGGCAGAGGCAGACAATAGCAAGCCAGGAGCTAAGCAGGGCCGACCCTGGCAAGTCCTTGGAAGGGCGACCTCCAAGGAATACTAGGGCCAGGAGGCAGAGGCAGACAATAGCAAGCCACCTCCCTGAAATGTCCAAGCCCCACTAGGGGTCGTCAGAAGTCAACCATGACTTCCAGGCACACCCCTCCCCCCCCCAACAAATACCAAAAAAGAGAGAAAGAATGACGTACTCTTCGAAAGATATCACTTCTTTGACATCATTATTCCTAGCGTCACAACCATGCTTTGTATACTCTTTGCAAAAGTGCATCTTATACAGGGTTATGCTTCTCAGTGGCCACTGATGACTGCTCAGCCATTCTCCTGCGTTGTTTTCCAGCTGCTAACCCTACCGTGAGCCTTTCTTGTGACCTGGTCTGAGCTTGTATCTAGCCTGACCAACTGGAAAGTGCATCATATGAGACAGCCTGGTGACCCCCAAAGGCCAGTGGGCCCTGCCAGATTGAGACTGCAAAAATAAGAGAAATAGGAGCGCACTGTGTGTTTGCAAGAGGGAGGGAATGTGTGCACAGGCACACCTGTGTTGGCGCTGGCCGTGTTGGGAAAAATGGATAACCCAAGAAACCTAAATGGAAATTTGGCATCACTGGTCCAACAGTAATAAAATATTTTTCTATTAGAACACTGATTATTTGTTGGGCCTTGATTAAACTTTCTGAAATTAGTTGTTGGAAATGCTACTTTGTTGATGTTCTCTGTGTTTAAAATATGTTTCTCGTATTCCCCCCCCCAAAAAAAACCCTGCAGTGCATCTCACGTGGTGGTTTCTCTTGTCGAGAAGTATCCAAGCTATATGATTATTAATCTGGATAAGGTAAGACTTCTTGTTTACATAAACAGCTGTCAGATATTAGTCATAAGCTTTTACTAGGCTTCCAATCTTGATTTGGTGTAGATTGTTTATGCATTTAACAAAAATCTCCCCATTAAATCATTATTTACATTGGAGAGAAACAAATGGGTGTAAATTATATGCATGCAACTTGTAAACATGTTATGCTGTTAAAGTGCCTTTCCCCCCTTTCATGTGTGAATTTTGTGTCCCCTTGGTGTTTTTGTTCTACAAAGAAGTAGACTTTTGTATTTATACGTATTCTTTGCTTGTTTGTTAAGCTGGACTACTGTGCGAGTTTAAAGAACCTTGAGACAATTTCTGGGAAACCAAACTACAAATTTATCCAGGTAAGCTGGATTTTTTTTGGCTATCGTATCGTAGTTGCAGAAGCTGGAATTTTCAGAACAGAGCACTGGTTCTGTTAGTGTCACAGTTTCATTCAAAACAGCTGTTTTCCTTCAGATACCTGTATATATCAAACTTGCTACAATTTAGAAAAATAGAATATGTGACATAATTGAAGAGTGGGCATTTACCTGAAAGCTGTTATTGGCTGCTAATATGCTTTTCCTTTGTTTGGTTTTTAGGGGGATGTCTGTGACCCCAAGTTTATCAAAAAGTTGTTTGAGACTGAGAAAATTGATATAGTATTACATTTTGCAGCACAGACCCATGTAGGTGAGCATGGCAACTATACCTCTGCCTGTGGTATAAGCAATAAAATATTCTTGAAGTATTTTTGCTCATTGTGGGTGGGAAGAGAATAACTTTAATCAGACATACAATATATAACATTGAGAGATACTGTTAATTTCATCTTAGTGAAGAGAGGAGATCCTTTGTGCATGTGGGTTCCAGGTCACAGTGGCTTTAAAAATCAACAGCAGCAACTTAAATTGAACTTGGAAGCAAACTTGCCACTGGAGTAACTGCCTGGCAATGCAAACGAGTGCAGAGATCCTCCAGTTGTAGCCCATTGAAGTCATTGGGCTTAGACTTGAGTCACTCTGAATTAGATTGCAGGGCAAGAATTGGCTTGATTGGTTCAAAGAGTTCAATGTCTGTTAACAAGTGTGTCACAGTACTTTGCACCAGTGGAAGTTCCAAGTAGTCTCCAAGGGCAACCACGTGTAGAGCACATTACAGTAGTTCTGCTGGCTCAGTGCAGCAGGGTCAGTCCTGTCCGGAAGGGAGGAGAGCCTCTGAACAAAAATGCACCCATCCCAACAAACCACATGGTAGTGTCTAGGAATACTGCTAAGCTTTTCACCTGCGTGGAAATGGAGACTGCAGGCTTTCTTTCCCAGATTCTCATTTTTCTTGCTTGTGTGTTCTGGATGTTTTGGGGTCCCCCCCACCCCGTTCCTCACATGTTTTGCTCCCTCTAGTGGTTGATTTGCTATTACGTTGTGTTATGTCTGGCATATCTCCCTGCAGGTTTTTTATCAGATTGACCACTAAAGGGAGCAAAATGTGTGGAACAGACCCCCCCCCCACACAACAGGAACACACAAGCGAGGAAATGAGAATGTGGAAAAGCCTGACGTCTGTCACACATACAGTAAATCAATCTCTTGTAGGAGATCGGAGTCTCATGGTTATCATTACCCCCATCTCAGCTTGGTTCAGTTCTTTTTTTAAAACAATTTTATTAGGATATATTAATAAGTCAAACATACATCACTTTACCAACTGTCACATATCCTTTTCTCCTAATTACCCACCCCTTCTGACTTCCCACAGTGCTCCAACCTCCAGCCCAAATCTTGTAGTCCCCTCTTTTCCCCTTACCCGTTGACCAAATTCTACAGGTAACATATCTTTAACTATTGTTCTTATACATTTAAACTTATTCTAAATATCATTCTTTTTTTCAGTAGTTACCAAAGCAAAATAAGGTGTTTTTTACATCCCAATATTTCTCTAAATAATCTTTGAAGTCTTTCCAGTCTGCAAAAAATTATTCTGCTTCCAAATTCTTAAGCTTTCTTGTCATTTTATCCATTTCTACTATAAAAAGTAACTTTTTTATCCACTCCCAAATTTTGGGAGTTCTTTCCTATTTCCACCATTGAGCATAAGTCATTCTAGTAGTTGTAATCATATACCACATCAAAGTCTGTTTTGCAATGTTGACTTCTTCCATTTTAAGTCCCAGAAGTAGTATTTCAGGTTCTTTCTTAAATTTACATTTCATAATGTTCTCCATCTCTGTATGGACATCAGCCCAAAAGTTTTTTGCCTTTTCACATGTCCACCACATATGGTAAAAAGAGCCCTCTATTTTCTAACATTTCCAACATTTGTTTGACATATTACTGCTTATATTTGCTATCTTTTGGCTTGGTTCAGTTCTAAATGCCAAACACTTTCCCCGTTTCAGGGCTGCTGTGAGGTTACCTTATGACCTGTGGTAAATTAATCTAAAATGCAATGGCGATGAAATGGTTTCATAACATGTTTACTTGGTATTGTGGGCTGCGATCTAGAAAAACTGTGCAGCTCGGTTCTGTGAATGCAGTGGACCTTCTGATGGTTTTGGTACTGGAGCAGAAACTGCTTCCCTTGGTGCCCACACTGCAGCAAGCTACTTTTTAAACTTGGAGTTTCAGAAACCATTTCTGAAGCAGTGGTTTGTGGGTGGAGTAGATAGTATAATTGGGGGGGAGTTGTTTCTGTTTTCTACGAAGCCCCCCAGTGAGCATGGGGCCTCTGCTGAACTGTGGCTGATGGTTCTTGATTCATTTCAGTGCCTGGGCTGAAAGTTTGTCTCCTCTTTGGATTCTATTCCTGAACTTTAGATCTTTCGTTCTGGCACAAACTTGAATTTCGCTATGTGAACGTTTATGGAACTTGTGTTCTGGTTGGGGCGGCTTACGAGGCCAATGTGGAGAAGTTTGTATATGTCAGCACGGATGAAGTTTACGGTGGAAGCTGCGATAAGGTGAGCTTGAGTTATTATAGGAGGCTTTTTATGTCTCTTGGCTGCCTTCAAGATTTAACTGTTTTACGATAACTATAAGTGAATAGAAGCTGGTTACTTTTTGATTTTTCAGTGGCACAGCTTATAAAAATGGATATCTCTTTTCTGAAGCATGGTAAGACCCGGCGTGGTGTAGTGGTTAAGAGTGGTGGACTCTAATCTGGAGAACCGGGTTTGATTCCCCACTCCTCCCCTTGAAGGCTGCTGGGGGACCTTGAGCCAGTCTCTGTTCTCTCGGAACTTTCTCAGGCCCACTTACCTCACAAAATGCCTGTTGTGGGGAGGGGAAGGAAAGGCGATTGTAAGCCCCCTTGGGACTCCTTAGGGCAGAGAAAATCAGGGTGTAAAAACCTACTCTTCTAAGAATTTTGTCTTCAAGGGGTGGGGTGTTGGACCGTTAGGAGATACTAGAAGAAGGAAAGTAACAAAGTTTGAATCCAGTGGCACCTTTAAGACCAGCAAAGTTTTATTCTGGGTATAAACTTTCATGTATATACGCACTGGAAGAACTAAGGTAATACTACACTGAAGGAATGTGGTGGTACAAAATGTGGCCAGAGTCAGACTTTGTTCCCATTAGCTTTAAAAGGCACAGAACATTCCCAGTACTTTGGTATCTTCCCAAGACTCTGTCAATATCAGAGGTCCCCAACCTTTTTGTGCCTGTGGGCACATTTGGAATTCTGACACAACATGGTAGGCACAGCAGCAAAATGGCTGCTACAAAATGGCTGTCGCAGGAGGCGGGGCCAGACTCAAAATGATTGCCACCCCTAAACCTCAGTAATGCAGTGCAGATCCTTGTGCTTTGGTGGCAGATGCTGCCAAAGCAACATTTAAAAAAAAAAAAGATCTGTGCAGCCAATCAGATTGCAAATATGAGTGATAATATGTCTAATAAGTGTTGGAAATGTAAAAAAAAAGAAGGTTCTTTTTACCATATGTGGTGGACTTGTGATAAAGCAGTGAATTTTTGGACGGAGGTCCATAATGAGATGCAAAATTTTTTGAAATGTACCTTTAAAAAAGAACCAGAAATATTACTTTTGGGTCTTAAAATGGAAGAAGTGAATATAACAAAGAGAACAATGATATGGTATTTGATCAAAACAGTTAGAATGACTCATGCTCAGTGTTGGAAACGAGAACGAACACCTGAGATTTGGGAATGGATAAAAAAGTTGCTGTTTATGGTAGAAATGGACAAATTGACAAGAAAACTCAACAATAAAGAAGAAGAAGAATTTTTTGCAGATTGGATGGACTTTAAAGAATACTTAGAAAAACATTGGGATGTTAAGAATAATCTATTTTGTTTTGATAATTATTAAGAAATAGAAAAACTTGGAAATAGTTGAATAGATGATGATAGTAGTTAAAGAAATTGTTACCTATAAAGTTGAATATATGATGAGGGTAGTTAAAGAAAATGTTACCTATTAGTTTTGTCTTCTCTTGTGATCTTCTTTATTTCTTTCAACACTTGGGACCAGAAGTTTTTAATTTCTGAACAGGTCCACCAGCAGTGAAATAAGTCACTTTTGGATCCGCATCCTTTCCAACAATTTGGGTTACTTTGAGGATACATATGTTTCAATCTGTCTGGGGAGAGGTACCACCTGGTAATCATTTTAAAAAATTGTAATCTTATATTGAATACTTTTGATTTGTTTGAGTAGGAGCTCCAAATGTTATACTAATGTTGTTCAGTTAGATTTGTTTTCAATATAATAGCGCATTTGTCTTGCTGAGTATACAGAAAAACTATTTTCTGTCCAGCTCCTGAGCAAAGGATAAGAACTTGTTAAATTGAGAGGGTGTAGGAAAAAATTGTTCAGGCAGAGTAGGCAAAGAAACGCTTCTATGTGAAACGTACTTCAGTATTTCCTGGAGATCATCAGTGGATTGGCTAGTACGGTTGGTAGTGGAAAACACCATTGAGTCGCAAATGACTTATAGTGACCCCCATAGGGTTTTCAAGGCAAGAAAGTCTTGAGTGGCCATTGCCTGCCTCTGCGTAGCAATCCTGACGTTCCTTGGTGGTCTCCCATCCAAACACTAACCAGGGCCAATCCTGCTTCGCTTTCCAGTTCTGATGTGGCTGGGCTGGCCTCAGGACGTAACTGTCGGCAGTCATCAAATATGACGCACTTTCAGTAGTTAAATGACCACATCCCCTGTCTCGTGTTTGTAGTCTTATTATTTGCAGACAAACCTAGGATGGTTTCAGAACTCTAGGAAAAAAAGAAGAGTAAAGTATAGTGAAATTTGTTGTTCTAGGAATTTGACGAGTCATCGCCCAAACAGCCCACAAACCCTTATGCAACATCGAAGGCAGCAGCTGAACGCTTTGTCCAGTCTTACTGGGAAAGATACCAGGTAAGAGGAAACAGTAAACAGGTAACAGGAGCTGCGGTGGCTCAAGTGGTTAAGACGCTGAACTGCAGGCTGTGGAAGGTCAGTAGTTCAGCAGTTCGAGACCCGGGTTGCCGCATGACGGAGTGAGCTCCCGTCTCTGGCTCCAGCTCCTGCCAACCTAGCAGTTCGAAAGCAAGAAATTGCAGGTAGATAAATAGGTACCACTTCAGTGGGAAGGTAACAGCGTTCCGTGCGCCTTGGCGTTTAGTCATGCCGGCCACATGACCACGGAAACATCTTCGGACAGCGCTGGCTCTTCGGCTTTGAAACGGAGATGAGCACCGCAACCCTAGAGTCGGATTCGACTGGCTTTCGAGCAAGAGAACCTTTACCTTTTACCTTAAGAGGAAACAAGCCTTGAACTTCCAGCTGCTTGTTGGTGTTCAGATCAGTTTCCCCTCTAAGCTGAGTTAGTGTGAGCTAGCTCACAGTTTTTTAGCCTCCGGCTCACACATTTTTGTCTTCTTGAAAATATTCCCAATAGGACTAGGTACCCAGCTAAGTATGGCTCAAAACAGCTGGTAAAGCGGTGAAATATATTTAAATACCTTAACTTTTTGATGGACTTGCAGAAGGTTGATATCACCAAGTTACGATTCTTGAAAATATTCCCAATAGGACTAGGTACCCAGCTAAGTATGGCTCAAAACAGCTGGTAAAGCGGTGAAATATATTTAAATACCTTAACTTTTTGATGGACTTGCAGAAGGTTGATATCACCAAGTTACAGATAAATGGCCGTTTTCCTGCGTATTAAATCTGACAGTATCATTTCTCTGTGGTCTTGCACATTTATGAGCTCCCCAACTGGTTGAAGATCTTCAGGAGGCGCCATGTGGCTTCTCGGTTTGCCAGGGCTTTTGGTGGGGTATGAGCAGCAGGCATCTTTTAGTGGGGGAAAGACATATTTGGGTCCTCCCCCCCTCCATTGTATTTGGTTTTAACTACTACTTGTAAGCTGCGTGAGCCAAGAGGAAAGGCAGTGTGCTGCCCCAGCCAGCTTTAATGTACAGGCAGGGTATAAATATTTTAATCAAATTAATATTTCCAGTGACAAATAGAACTCTAACGGGATGCAGCTTCTCTGTGGGGTTGGTGGAGATAAGCTGCCATCTTGTGGATTTCTTGAGCTGCTGCGCTGCAAACAGTGTCCTGGTGATGAGCTCCGGCCATGCCTTCGTAACATCCCTGGTTCCATGGGGAACAGCCACGTGGTCTTCAAGGGAGGTGACCGTGGCCCCGGCTTCCACTGCCGCCTTTCTGTTGCTCCATGTTGGAAGCAGGCAGTTCTTACCAGTGAAACACAGGTGCAGACAAATTACACTTTTCAGGCACGCAGACTAGATAAGAGTGCCTAAAAAGAGTGAGAGCCAGTTTGGTGTAGTGGTTAAGTGCGCGGACTCTAATCTGGGAGAACCGGGTTTGATTCCCCACTCCTCCACTCGCACCTGGCTGGATGACCTTGGGCGAGCCATCGTTCTGACAAGAGCTGTTCTTGAAAAAAAGAGCAGTTTCTGTCAAGAGCTCTCTCAGCCTCACTTACCTCACAGGTCGTCTGATGTGGGACGGGGAAGGAGTTTGTAAGCCGCTCTGAGACTCCTTCGAGTACGGAAGGGAGGGGCATAAATCCAATCTCTTCTCAGAGGTCATTTCGGGGGGGATTGCAGGGGATCGCAGTTCCCCCGGGTGATGAAGCCCCGCCCCCTGCTTCCGGCTGCCCCGCTTCCGGCCCTCATTCAGCCAGGAGGAGGCAGGAGAAGAGGGAAGGTAAGTTGCTTCCTCCCTGCCTCTCCCCACCCCTGCCTGCCTGGGGCCAGGGAGGGCCTTCACGGGGCTTCCTTGCACTCCCGCCGGCCGGGACCGTTGGGGGCGGGGTGTGTGGCCTTATGACACACTTCCGGTGATGTCAGGGGGTGTGGCCTTATGACACACTTCCGGTGATGTCAGGGGGTGCAGCATATGCTAATGAGTTATGCTAATGAGTTCCCCTAGCTCTTTTTCTACGAATTGACCCCTGTCTCTTCTTCTTCTAAAAAGTATAGGTAGAGAGCAGATCACTGGATAAATAAATTCCTTAGGCAGTAAGGATTATTCCATTCTTACACTTTTTGAGAAAACCAGGCTCATTATTGTACTGTATTATGGAACTGAAACCCCAAGTCTGTATTCTTCTGCCCAAATGTATACGGGGACACACTTGAAACTGGTTTATACCCTTGGTCCCTCTCAGTCAGTATTGTCCATTCAGACCGTAAGCTTGTTATGGTTATCAGATGCTCTGCCACTAAGCCACGGCCCCTACCGCGGCGGATACTCTCTCAAGATGTATTAAGAGCACTGCTTACTGTGCAGGGAAAGACCGTAAGCTTGTTATGGTTAGTCTGATTGGTTATTCTGATACTCTTGCTGTCTGTTTTAAAGTTTCCCGTCGTTATAACACGGAGCAGCAACGTTTATGGACCCCACCAGTTTCCTGAAAAAGTAAGTGGTGACGAAAGAACTCCCTGGTAGTGCCGGTAAGACTCCGTACAGTTATCTATTCCATTTATATTCCAGTTTTCTCCCCGATGGGGATCCGAAGCAGCTGACATCCTCCTCCTGTCCTCCTACCCTTATCTTGTCCTCAAACCAACCCTACGAGGTAGTTAGGCTGAGAGTGTATGAGTGGCCCAAGGTCACCCAGTGAGCTTCCATGGCATGGGGGGGGGGGAGGATTCGAACCTGGGTCTCCCAGAGCCTAGTCTGACACTTCTAACCATTACACCACACTGGCTGTCTCGTCCCGTGGGTGTAGCTGTCTCTCCAGCACAGATCTTCGTATGACCCTTGTTAAATTTTGTTTCTGATTTCACAATGTCTGAGTTCTCAGTGTTCTTTCCAAATCTGAGGAGACGCGTCGCCACGCTTGGGGGTGTGTGAAGCTCGGAGCGAGGTGGTGAATTCTTCCTAGCTTTCTTAGTGTGGACTTGGGCAATACTGGAAAGTGGGTCTCATTCACACTGACCACAAACAACAATATCCCACCCCCGTTCTTCCTTCCGTGGCAAGCCACTGATCAGTGGGATTTTAACTTTTGAAGTGGCACTCTCTGTGTGCAGCCGTTCGTCTCTCACTGAGATAAGCTGGAAGACTCTTTTCTTGCTAGATTTACATACACAATTCTCTCTCACACAAAAAAAATTGCAGAAAATAATTTGTGGTATTATCTAGGGCATATTCTGATTAATCTTAAATATATTGAGTCAAGGACAAAATTTCTACTTGTGCTAGGGCTCTTGTGCAAGTGGAGACGTAAGAAAAAGACTGTGGTAGCCGCTCGCATGAAATCAAAGTGGTATTATATTCCCGCTTGTGTTTCCACTGGCGCAAGATCTTGTGCAACCAGTTTCTGGGCATTATACTATATACAGGGGGAAACATAAGGTGTTGCACAGGATCCTGCGCAGGTGGAACCGCAGTAAGTCTGTGTATGTTTCTGCTTGAAACTTCTCTGGATTCAAGCCATTGTGTGTTTCCTGCATTACCTTCTTAAACAAAGAAATTGTCGATGTGTTTCCCTGGAACAGTCTGAATTATCAAATAAACTCTCTCTCTTTTTAAACTTCCTTCTCAGGTTATTCCAAAGTTTATTTCCCTCTTGCAACAGAACAGAAAATGGTATGTATCAGCACCATATTCATTAAAAAAAAATTATTTGGCAAGATGAGTCAGTCAATACTGGCATGTTTGTAGTTGGAACACCATGGCTAAAAATCTGTTTGATACCAACTGAAGTCCTGATAACTGCTGTACAGTCTGCACACTGTACACTCTGAATATTCTGATAACTGCAGGGGTTGTACTCCCTGAATAACAAATCCGGGGTTGCAGTATACAGAGTCAAAAATAATAACAAGAATACTGCGCCTGTTGCTCAGCCTGTTGCATGTAACTTTGAAGAGTGGAGAAAAGAAAATTGCCTTCTGCGAAAACTATTGAATCCCTGTGGATTGTCTATGAAATGATGAAGACGTCTTATTGTTTGTCGATGTAAGAAGAAGTTCTCACGAAACGGAACACACTCCGGAGAATTTTGTCCATCACCATCTGTTATAAAAAGAAAACCATTGTTATTTTTGAGATAAAGATTGTATTTTTGTATACTTAATGGACTGAAGAAAAGTTAAGAATATATGTATGCACATTTGGGGTTGTACTCCCTTACAAGGTTTTCCAGCTTGCTTTGTTGGCCAGCAGAAGCCCTGTATAGGTGTGGCGTGACGTGAGTGGAGAGGAAGTGGGCGTGAGCGCTTTCGTCCCACCTATGCACGATTGCCATCTTGTGACGACTGAGTCTATGTGCTTAGGCAATGTACATGTGTAGGGCTCGGGAATGTGTGAAAAAGCCGTGTTCCCTGTCACAGGGACGGAGCCTAGGCCTCCAGATACCCCCCCGCCCACGAGCCAGCGTTCATGCATGGGTAGGATGGCAGAGCCAGTGGGGTTGCGCCCATTCCTCCTCTGCACATGTTGGGGATACATGTAATGTCTGTAGAGGGCTGGATTTGTTGGCCCTTGCACAAAGTAAAAATGGAGGCCATATTTGTTAACGGCTTCCTTCGGTCGTGGAAAGTCGCAGCCGGCTTACGGCGACCCCTGGAGGGTTTTCAAGGCAAGAGACGTTCAGAGTTGGTTTCCCACTGGCTGCCCTCTGCAGAGCAGCCCCGGACTTCCTTGGCGGTCTCCCATCCAAATACTAACCAAGGCTAAACCCTGCTTAGTCTCCAAGACCTGACACGATCAGGCTAGCCTGGGCCATCCAGGTGAGGATACTACTCTTCCTCTAGATACATGTTAATTAAGAGAGCCAGTTTGGTGTAGTGGTTAAGTGCGCGGACTCTGATCTGGGAGAACCGGGTTTGATTCCCCACTCCTCCACTTGCACCTGGCTGGATGGCCTTGGGTAAGCCGTAGTTCTGATAAGAGCTGCTCTTGAAAAAGAGCAGTTTCTGTCAAGAGTTCTCTCAGCCGCACCCACCTCACAGGGTGTCTGTTGTGGGGAGGGGAAGGGGAAGGAATTTGTCAGCCGCTCTGAGACCCCTTTGGGTAGTGAAGGGCATGAGTATAAATCCAATCTGCTCCTTCCTCCTCCTCTCCTAATTCTGCTCCCTTTGCCGTTCCCCAAACCTCTCCTCCTGTGACATAGTTAAAAGCATCTACATCAGAGCAAGAAAGTACTCGGTACTTAGATAGCAATTTTGGGGTTCACGGTGCTTCAGTGCATTGCTCGCATTCAGGCACCCTCTCAATTCTAAGTCGGTCGATAGCACCCACAGTTGTGGTTTGGTTTGGTTTGCTTTGCCGTGTTTGCGTGTTTCCACCTCCTCTTCCCTGTGGAGTGCATTCAGAAACCTTCAGTTAAGCTTCTGTTTGCTATAACATCCAAATTTGCAGGCCCACAGGCAACGGAGTAGTGTGGGAAGGAAACAGCAAATTGGTGTGTTTTGACTGACGGCTTCCCAAACAAGGAAACCTTCAGTCATGCTTTGCACATGACAAACGACCCATGCGCTTGATCTTTGCAGATAAAGAGGATGGGGTGATTTCCGAATTTGGCCTTTGTCACAGCTCTGTAGCAGTATCCTCTCCGTATGGCAGCTCCGCGCGGAGGGGGCGGGGGGGGGGGGGGGGGGGAGGATGGAGGCAGGCTGAAGTGGAGAGAGAGTCATTTGTTCAAGGTCACCTGGCAAATCCATGCCAGCGGTGAGATTTGCTCTGCAGACCTGGATCTCAGCACTTTTCCTGATGCAACACCAGCTCCTGCCCGCTTTAAGTCACAGAATGAACAGGTTCTCTCTCCGGCAGTGGGCTTCGTTTGGCAGTTCGTAACCTTGCAAGTCTAACTAGAATATCACAATAGTTCCCTTGGGGATTGTTTGTTTTTTTACTCTTGAATCATATGAATGAATCCCGTCTTCCTTCCTTCCTTCAGTTGCATTCACGGTTCAGGACTGCAGAGGAGAAACTTCCTGTATGCCAGTGATGTCGCAGAAGCATTTCTTACCGTCATGAAGAAAGGGCGGCCTGGTGAAATCTATAACATCGGGACCAGTTTTGAGCTGTCTATTACCCAGCTTGCCAAGGAGTTAATCCATCTGGTGAGTAATAAACAGAATTGGCGACTGGTCATTGGATGCCACCACTACATAAGGAACTGAGGGTTGGATCCTTAGGTGTTCTCCTGCATTCAGAAGCCGCCTTCTGGTCACGGGAGGATTTTTCTGAACCTGGGGGTGGAATGTTGCTTTAGAAATATGAACCGAAGCCCAGAGAGAGGGGTTCTGCCTGTATAGGGGATTGCACCAACGTCTTGCTGTAGCAGAAGCAGAAGAATTGCTGTGGGACTTGTATGTAATAACCAATGTAAAGCTGTTCTTCCTCTTCTCGGCTGCTCAAGGCAGCTTATGATTCCAAACACATACCACGCGTGGGAGAATAAACCCCCTCTCCTAAAGAAAATGCCTGCAGCCGAAACCCCATTACGAGCCCGGCAGATCAAGTGGACTTGCAGCACCCTTCTGCCAAAGTCTAGAGGCAGGGATACTACTTTGTAGCGCCTCACCTCCTCAGGGAGCCCGTTCCACGAAGTGAGAGCTGTCGTGGAAAAGGCATGAGTGCTGTATGAAACCAGGCGAGCTCCCTTAAGTGGAAGCCTAGCCCTTTAGAAGAAGCCCGAGGACCGTAGATGGTAAATGGGGACAATAAAGGAAGAGACAGTCCTTCAGCCCCGAGGGTCTTAGACCATGGAGGCTATTAAAGGTCCTCACCAGCACCTTGAATTGGGCCCAGAAACAAACCAGCAGCCAGTGTCAAGTGATTTAAACCAAGGAAGATGAGTTCCCGTCCACTAGCCATCCTGTCGTTTTTTCGGTGTTTTCCAAAACCTCCCAGTTCTTCTATTGGGGAAACCTAGAAAAAAGTCCTTGGGGCAGGCGGGCAAAAGTTTATTTCCTGGCCTTCACATCTCCAAACCTTCTGTACGGGGTGGTTGTTATAGGAATAAAACAGAGGAGTTCCATGAAGGAAGGGCAAGATAAGAAACATGCCAAGTAAGGAAATAATTACTTCTATGCCTTTAACACAGCAGAATTCAAATCCAGTTGTATGTTTCTTTGAATAAAAGCTTTTGGTAATTGGGACCATGGGTATAGTTAAGAACAGAAGAAGAGCCCTGCTGGATCAGACCAGTGGTCCATCTAGTCCAGCATTGTGTCTTACACAGTGGCCAACCAGTTCCTCTGGATGGCCAGCAACGGGGCATAGAGGCTGAGGCCTTCATAAGAACAGAAGAAGAGCCCTGCTGGATCAGACCAGTGGTCCATCCAGTCCAGCCTCCTGTCTCACTCAGTGGCCAACCAGTTCCTCTGGATGGCCAGCAAGAGGGCATAGAGGCCGAGGCCTTCATAAGAACAGAAGAAGAGCCCTGCTGGATCAGACCAGTGGTCCATCTAGTCCAGCATTGTGTCTTACACAGTGGCCAACCAGTTCCTCTGGAGGGACAACAACAGGACATAGAGGCTGAGGCCTTCATAAGAACAGAAGAAGAGCCCTGCTGGATCAGACCAGTGGTCCATCTAGTCCAGCATCCTGTCTCACTCAGTGGCCAACCAGTTCCTCTGGAGGGACAGCAACAGGGCATGGAGGCCGAGGCCTTCCCCTGATGTGGCCTCCTGGCTCTGGGTTGCAGAGGATTAGTGCCTCCGAATGTGGCAGTTCCCCTCAGTCACCATGGCTAGTAACAATTGATAGACTTATCCTCCATGAATCTGTCTAATCCCCTTTCAAAGCTGTTTATTGCTGTGTGTTGTGGAGTTAGGGACTAGATTTTATTTATTTATTCAAATCTGTACCCCGCCCTCCCAGACCAAGGCTGGCTCAGGGCGGCTTACATAAAATCAGCAGAAAACGTTTAAATAGTACAAGAAAACATTTAAAACGGTATTTAAAAGATTACAACCCCATCATAAGTGCTAGTTTTGCTATTGTAGAATTCGTGATGGCTACCATCGACTCTCTCTTCCCATGGCCGGCACAGATCTTCTGTAGGTGTCTTTCAGGTGTCGCTCTGGCGGCTGGCACAGTTGTTAATATAAGTTCCAGGGCAACGGGGCTTCTCTTCCTAGTTGTTACAGGTGGCAGCGGCTCCAAAAACCTGGCGGAAGAGCTCCGTTTTGCAGGCCCTGCGGAGCTGTAGGAGGTCCCGCAAGGCCCTGATCTCTGGGAGCTCATTCCACCAGAGCCTCAGTCCTCTGTTAAACTGATGTTACTTTAATTTCTAGAGTAAAGTATAGTTGAATCTTTGGTCCTGTTTCCCAGGAAGCTTCAGGACTCTGCTGGTGCTGTGGCCCTCTGGTACCGATAACCCTGTACATAACTTTGGCCTTACAGGACTTTTGCCTTCTGGAATGTTTACACACTGTCAATTGAGAGATCAGTGGCGGAACAGTTACAGAGTTTCCTGGAGAATGTGTCAGCCCTAGACTCATTCCTGTCTGGTTTCTGCCCTGGCCATGGGATGGAAACGGCACTGGTTGCCCTTACAGACAATCTCCAGAGGCAGCTGGCACTGTTGTTACCGCGAGACCTGACAGCAGGGCTCAACATGGTTGACTATGACCTGTTGACCCACCCATAGGAGCAACATGGGGTGGCCTTGCAGTGGCTTACTTCATTCCTCCAGGGTCGGGGACAGAAGGTGGCACTAGAAGAGTGGGTGTCACCTCGTCACCCTTTGGTGTGCGGGATCCCTCAAGGGGCAATCCTCTCTTCAATGTATTTAACATCTATATGCAACCCTCCCCCCCCCCCGGCCCAGCTGGCATGGAGCTCCGGGCTGGGTTGTCATCAGCAGGGGTCATTTCCTGCAGGAGCGCACAGGAGCAGAGCTCCGGCAGTAAAGAGCCCAGGGGGCGGGCACTTGCAACAAGCCCCACCTCCTGCTCCCAGCAGCCCTCAGTCAGAGCAAAAAGCAGCCAGGTAAGTTGCAGAGCCGGTCCAAAACAGTCCAGTGGCACCTTTAAGACCAGGTTTTATTAAGGTACAAGCTCTCCCTCCTCTGTGAGGGCGGATCTGCACGTTCCCCCCCGCCCCAATAGCTAGCAATCCAAAACAGTCCAGCGGAGCCTGAGCGGTGGGTGTGGCCTTCTGACACACTTCTGGTGATGTCAGGGGGTGTGGCATATGCAGATGAGCTCCTATACCCTAACCCTAACCCATTGACAGCGCACATTCAGCCAGTGCTTCAACAGCTGCACTGGCTCCAGGTTGGAGACTGGATCAGGTTCAAGGTTTTGAACCCTAAACGGTCTGGGACCAACGTACCGACAGGAACTGCTGCTCCTGGTGTGCCCCCCAAAGAGCATTATGCTCTGGGGAGGAAAACCTCCTGGTGATCCCCGGCTGCCCTCAGTCAGAGCCAGGTGGAGCTCTCGGCCTAGCGTGCCCTGTGGGACTTCGTGCAGTTCCACGGGGCCTGGGGTTGAGGGCAGCAGCGGTGTGTCGTCGAGCCTGGCCTCCTCCCCTCCCCCTTCACAGGGGAGGTCATAAATTGGTCTCCAGCGCCCCCCGAATTAGTTGTGATTGTGGTCGTTTTAACTGTTTTAAACTGAATTGAACTATTATCTATTGATATATGTATTTATCGAAACGTTGTACGCTGCCCTGAGCGCTCTGGGGGGGGGGCGGTCGGTTTATAAGCTGAATAAATAAAGTAAGCCCATGTAAACCCATTTAACTGCACTTCACGGTTGTAAATTAGAAACGTGAGGACCCAGGATGTGTTAGAAATGCATGCCTTGCATTAAAATGGTTCTTTTTCTGATTGACAGATAAAGAATACCAGCTCAGAGTCTGAGACAGAACATTGGATGGATTATGTTAAAGACAGGTAGGGCGTTCACAAGTACTAGGAATATTTTTGTTGGTGTTTTGTCTTCATCCTTGTAGTTGTAGAAAATATTCCCGTGTGCCCCTGGATTAGAGATGTGACTTCAGTTTGGCTGCTGCCATCTGATCTCTCTGCTGTATTTAGTACTTTTATATTCCTCTTGTATCTCTGCTTCATGAGTGTACCAGTGGCAATCCATTCTGAAAGCAGTGGAAAACACTGAGCATTACCTCTCAAAACCTCTGGGTATGGATGCTTTTAAAAATAATAATAATAATGAAAACGTTTGTTAATATTTTATAAGGTTTACAACACAACTAGGAAATATTTACAATCAGTGAGTTATAGTCATTGAACTTGAGCGAACATACTAGCAGTAAGTAAAACAGTAAATTACCGACATGCTTTTTCATATGACTGGTTTTAGTAATGTTTATGAAGAGCGGCTCACCTGTAGTGAAGCTAGGAGGGTCTGTGTGGAGTCAGAAGACAGAACTGAAGTGTCCCCGAAAAGTGCAAAAAGGGTGATCTGTGTAGGTTGAGAGTAATCTATATAGGCTGGGGAGAATTGAGGTATAAGAAAAGGAGTTGTGGGTGGGTAATGGATTATACAGGTGCTGGCAAAAGTCTGGTGGTGGAACTCAGAGAGGACAACCATGAAAACGTCAAGCACCACTTAACTTAGCACACTTAACACAGATGGCTCCAGAGTACTATGTGGGCCTTCGGCCGCCCACTGGCCACGTGCATCTGTACTGTTCCGAACGAGTTCTCGTGATTTGCCTTCCATCAAACGTTTTCCCTTGAGACCTCAACTGCTAGAAGGTACCTCGAGGCGTTTCTGTGGTCGAACAAGGTTTTCCTTTTCCAGAAGAATGCAGAAACTACTGAGCCCGGAAAGCAACCCAGTTAAACACTGCAATCAAATAGCACGTAATAGCGACTGAAATGTTACAGAGGCTGGATTGTTCTTGTGTCTCTCCGCCCGCCCCGCCCTTTCTGTAACGATCCTGCCTGTGTGCGTGCTAAGAATGTTGGGCTGTGGCAAGGGGTTTCCCTGATGATGAGTTAAGGAAGGCCTTGGATCTTGAGCCTGGATCAAAAAGATGGGGGTTTGAATCATCCTTCAGCATTCATTATCTGTGCTTCTACCTCACAGAGCTGTTAGCATGTACACTGCAATACTTGGATGAATATCTGAGAAAGCGTGGCATGCACACCAAAGCGTATACCCAGAATTAAACGTTGTTGGTCTTAAAGGTGCCGCTGGACTCAAGCGTCGTTCTACTGCGATGCTCTGCAGAGTTAACTCCCGTCTGGGTTTGGACTGGAATAATTCTGCGTACGATTGCACTGATCCTCACGTGATCCCTGTGGATGCTGCCCTGACACCCTTGGGGCACGGACGACATTAAAACTTGGTTACTTTTTGAACAGAGTTTTGACTTTGCCTACACGGCCACTAAAGTGCCGTGCTAATTACAAGCCGAACTACTGGTGACCGCAGCCACGGATCCATCCCTTTTAGAAGCGTCTGCAGTTGTTTAGAAATGGCCACAAGGCCCTGATCCAGAACACAGCATACGGCATTGCAGCCCCAGGAGCTCCCCCTCCATGCCTTTTCAGTTGCCAAAAGAGCCCCCCCCCTCAAATCTGTGCGCCAGTTGGGGCTTGTTTGGTGTAGAGCCAGTTTGGTGTCGTGGTTAAGTGCGCGGACTCTAATCTGGGAGAACCGGGTTTGATTCCCCACTCCTCCACTTGCACCTGCTAGATGACCTTGGGCAAGCCATAGTTCAGGCACAGCTGTCCTTGAAAAAGAGCAGTTTCTGTCAGAGGTCTCTCAGCCCCACCTATCTCACAGGGTGTCTGTTGTGGGGGGGGGAAGGAGTTTGTAAACCGCTCTGAGACTCCCTTGGGTAGTGAAGGGCGGGGTATAAATCCAATCTCTTCTTCTTCATAGCAATTTTTAGAGAACGACAGATACTCTTCAAATGGCGTCAGCAGCCACGTGGTGGGCCCGAGGGCACCCTCACTTGTAGTTTGGCCTGTATACATTTCTGGCCAAATGCTGCAATGCTGATACGCACTCAGGGTGCTAAGTCACGCATGGTGACTAACTCCCATTGTCCTCGTGTGGTTCAAGAGCTGTAGGCATCTCGTCTGCGACTCGAGACCTTTTAGCAGCTTGTACGCGCCAGTCGCGTTTGTGACGTAAACTCTGTTTTCGCACCTTTGATATAGGGGTCTGGGGGATGGAGTGGTATCGGCACAAGGGCTAGTGCAGAGCCAGGGGGTCCTGGAAGCGCCGGACTCGTATGCACGTTTCGGAAGCCTTTCCGAATCTCTCACGAATTACCTGAGGTGGGTTACCAATTTAAACCCCGGTCGTCTTTTTTTCTCACGCTACCTTTTGAAGACCTACAAATGACTTGGGATATCCGATGAACTCTGGGAAAATGCACGGCTTGGGCTGGAGACCTAAAGTGCCGTGGAATGAAGGAATAAAGAAAACAAGTAGGTGATAACCGGCGATGCATTGGTCGGAGGGGTTCTTTTGGAGAGGGAGCTTGAACGATGCTGTTCATAGGAGTGGGCAGCTGCAGATTGTAGAGGAAGCAACACAAAACATACCCCCCCCCCCAATTACATCCAAATATAAATGTGACGCTTAATGAGATGGAAGGTATTAGGTGGCGTGTGCTGGGGGGGGGGAGCTAGTTGAATGTGAGAATCTGGATTGTCTGTGTTACAAACAGCTGTTTCTTGGACCCAGATATTAGACCAAATCAAAGAATACATGGGATAGGATATCCCAGAAACCTCAGAAGCAGTCCTTCTCAATCTGTGGGAGAGTAAAACAACTCCTGAAGCTCCTAGAGACCTCGACAATTTTGTATTTTTTGTATACTGTACACATTTGTGAGCCGCCCTGAGCCCGTTCGTGGGGAGGGCGGGGTAAAATAAAATAAAAACAATGCTGACACCTGTAGCTTCAAATTGGAAAAAAAGAATCCCTCCCTAGCATAAAACAATGGCATACCAAACTTTTGGGAGTATTGCACGTTAGATAAGATTTCGACTGACATACTTAGCCACAGAAATAGCACAGCTCAAACAGATTTAATAGAGAAATGTTACCCATTATCAAGCAATTTCTGGACTGACTTATCTGATTATATCTTGTCATTTTAGAATAGCTACCACCGCTTTTCTCCGTCTGCTTCCTCCTTCTCCTAATGTCCTTGTTTTTGTGTATCATATATGTTTTATATATGATATAGAACAACATTGGAATTGTACGTCTTCTATTAATATTGTGTCCTTCCCCTAAAGAATATCCATTGTATATTTATAAGATTTAACATATTGTAATCTCTGATCAAGCTATATATATATATCTATGTTAGTGTTGCTTATCTGTTAATCTATAGTCTTATATTTTAATAAAGTATATAATTTTTTTAAAAAAAGAAGAAATCTCATAGAGAGAAAAAGAACAGCTGTTCCTAACAATGTAACCTCTCCTAATCCTAGAAAAAAGCGAGAATCCAGTAGCAGCTTAAAGGTAAAGGTTCCCTTGCTCGAAAGCCAGTCAAATCCGATTCTAGGGTTGCGGTGCTCATCTCCGTTTCAAAGCCAAAGAGCCAGCACTGTCCGAAGACATTTCCGTGGTCATGTGGCCGGCATGACTAAACACCAAGGCGCACGGAACGCTGTTACCTTCCCACTGAAGTGGTACCTTAAGGACTAACAAAATTTGTGGTAGGGAATGAGCTCTTTTCTCCTGCTGCAGACAGACTAACACGGCTGCCCATCTTGATCTGTCTCTCAAGCCTGTAATTTCATTGGGTCTGGTCTGCAGAGGGTAGCTGGCTAACTTTTTGTGTGTGTTCACTAGTTGCGGCTGGTGCGTCTGTAATTCTGTTTGGGCAGTTTCCGGTGTTAACTTTAAATGCTCCATGAAGTTCATAGGCTGGTTTGGAAATGGTCAATATAGCATTTAGATTTCAGATTAACATTTGTTTTGTGGCACCCGATTGTCACAAGGGTGCCCAGCGCCATAAGCAGTTAGCATCATTGAACGGTTTCATATGTGCCAGGTGGTACACTAGACCTCCTTTCCACCTTTGGGTTAGCAGGGAATAATCAAGGGCTCTGGTCTGACGAATCCTAAATAGTCAGTGTTGTCCCCCTTCCAATAATAGTTGAATTCTAAGCATCTTAAACTCCATGCCTTTCTGTTTCCAAATCCTTAAGACTGGCTGATTTCCTGGCTTGAAGTTTTTCCTCCAGTTCGTCACAATTGTGAGCCTCAGAAATAGCTTTGGGGCTGAATCCTGCACATGCATACATAACAGAAACGCCCACTGAATTTGCTGGGATAGGTGAAACCGTGTAGAGCTGTTCTGTTAGAGTGTATATGCTGTTAACTTCCTAATATTTAAACAACCCTTTCCTTTTCTCATGCTAGTTGAATGGTATCAAGAGAACTTCCATAACTGGAAGAATGCAGAGAAAGCTCTGGAACCGTATCCTGTTGTGGAAGAATCGGGATGACTTCCTGTGCTGCTCAGTTTGAAGGAACAAAATGAAGGAAACCGTTCTACCTCCCGAGACCCCACAGTGTTATTAGAGGGGGAAAATAACTCTACCGAAGGGGCAAAAGTGAAGATGCCGTGTCTTCAAGAAAGATGAAATATCAAGCATCAACGCTACCAAGAAGGAAAATTGAAAGGAATTTGGGAAATCTTGCTATCTTTAGGGACCATCTTAATTCTAGAGCCGTCCAATGCAATACTGAAGCTTTAAAGTATTTTTTAGTAAAAACCTGGAATTAAAGCCATATTTGTTAATTGTACATTTCAGGACAACTATTTTGTATTAAATGCATTGTTAATTTTCAAAGAAAGTTTTGGGTTCTTTCTGCTTTAAATGCATTGTTAATTTTCAAAGAAAGTTCTAGGCAACCCTTTCGGGTTCTTTGTGCTCCTGGATTTGTATAGTCGCAGAAAGAGCAACGTTGTCTTTACTAGTTAGGGTTAGGAGCAATCATTTTTATGATCTGTTTCAGAACAAGTGTTCTATGATGCTATGTAATCAGTGTTATTTTTAAACCCCTGAAATGTGTTAAATTATGCAAACAAGAGTAAAGCTCAGAATCTCTTAGGTGTAGAGCCTGTATCCCGTGGCACTTTTTCCCGAGATTTTCAGCTAGATTTGAAATGGGAGATTTTCAGCTAGATTTGAAATGGGAGTGAACATAAGAACATAAGGAGAACCCTGCTGGATCAGACTAATGGTCCATCTAGTCCAGCATCCTATTTCTCACAGTGGCCAACCCGTTCCTCTGGAGGGCCAACAACAGGGCATAGGGGCTGAGGCCTTCCCCTGATTTTGCCTCCTGGCTCTGGGATTCAGAGAATTAGTACCTCCGAATGTGGAAGTTCCTCTTAGTCACCGTGGTTGGTAGCCATTGATAGACTTATCCTCCATGAATCTACCTAATCCCCTTTTAAAGCTGTTTATTCCTGTGGCCATCATTACATCCTCTGGCAGCTAATTCCACATTGTAATCATCCTCTGCATAAAGCAGTATTTCCTTTTGTCCGCCCCGATCCTACTGCCCATCAGTTTCATTGGATGCCCTCAAGTTCTTGTCGTGGTATAGTCACTGGTTTGATTGTTTTGTGCATCAGTGTTAGAGCTAAGCAGCATGTTTGTGGTTTTCTCTGTTTCACACCATTCCTCCTGAGGTTACCATGTGCCCCTGTTTCCTCCTGTGCCTGTGCAGCATCAGCTGACACTGAGGACCCAGCCAAATTGGCTCCATCCTATACTTTACCTTGCAGACGGCATTGTTTTGATGAGGTGCGGTCTTGCATCATCAGCAGCAGCCTCTGCTGTCACAGACATACTCTTGATCATGGGAGTCCAAGAATACAGTGACCAGCCACGCCAAAAGGGTTATATAGTTATTGAATCATTTCTGCGGTTCTGCTGTAAGGGATGCGTGTTTTTGCTTTTCTTAAAACAGATGCATTCCTGAGCCACTGATCCCAGTTTCAGTGCTGCCCAGGCCACCTGTGGAGCACTTCGGTCTAAATGTTTTTCTCCCCTGTGGTGGCGCGTGTATGTGCAACACTCTGACTTGTGAACTGCCTGGCTCCAGGTCCCAGTGGCTACACAGAAGCTTGAGCCATTCCGGCATCCAGCACTACAACGGTTACGGGCAGCCAATCAGAGAGAGTTTGTAACACTGACCGAATGACAGCAGCTCCCTGCTGTGTGCTCGTCATTCACATTTCTATCCCACCCTTTCTCCAAAAAAGGGTGAGAGCCAGGGTGGTGTAGGGGTTAGAGTGTTTGGACTCTAACCTGGGAGACCCAGGTTTGAATCCCCGCTCTGCCTTGGAAGCTTGCTGGGGACTGTTGCAGAGTTAGGGCCTGGTTTGAGCCTCTGTCCTCTGTTAAACTATGTTATATTTCTGTAGCAACTGTCCTCTGTAGTTGAATCTTTGGTTCAGTGTCCCAGGAGACTACAGAACTCTGCTGGTGGCTGTGGCCTTCTGGTACTGATAACCCGGCCCGTAGCTACAGTGGGGCACCTCGGGGCTGGGGCCCCCAACTTACCGCCCAGGCCTCCCGACTTTCCATCCAGCTGGTTTGTTTTATTTAATTTTGTACGTGTGCCGTGGCCACGCGGAGCCGAATAGTCGACCGACCCTGCCTGCCGGCAGTGTACCTCTGGTTGGCTGCAGGGGGGACGTGCCACAGGGCCTGTCTGCTTCCAACCCCAGCCCCCCCCCCCATCACTTTTAAAAACTTTTTACTCTCTTGTTGCTCCTGACACCGTGCGCCCTGACTTATTTAAATGCGCCTCGAAGTTTTTGTGGTTTTTTTTAAAATCTGGCTGTGGCCCTGCTGATAACCCTGTACATGATTTTTGCCTTAGAAGATGTTTATACATTCCAGAAATGAGCGGTGTCACCATCAGAATCAAAGTGGAGAGGGTATCTGAAACCAGCTTCCCTGACCCTCCTGGACTTTCTGAGAGCTTCCTGACCCCAGACATGGAGAGAAGGGGGGGGGGAGATTTGGGTTCTGGTCAGTTGAGTTCTAGTTTGGCCTACATCACATTCACAATAGTCCTACACGATAGGTACGTCAGCAGTTATAGGTTCCAAGAAAGGTATATACCCCTGGATTAAGGGGTTGGCTATCTGTAGCTCCATGAGAGACTTTGGTGGCTTGTCCAGAATGTTCTGAGTTTTATACAAGTGCACTATTTTATGTACTGAAATATTCTCTGTTGAATATTCTCTGTTGAATATTGAAATGCTACAAAGTGTTTTCTGACTTAAGAGAGCGTAATGGAATGAATTTAATTTTGGTTTAGAATGACCGTCCCTCTCCCTCTCTTTCTCTCTCTCTCGGTGCAATTGGGATCCCTGCCAGCTTCTCTCCCTCCCCATTGAACAAAGCGGGGACGGGAGTCCATGAAAAGGTTCCTGCGCTCCTAATTTCCCCAACAGGGACCTTGGGCCAATTACGCTGTCTCAGCCAACATATCTCACAGGGTTATTGTGCGGATAAAATGGAGGAGAGGAGAATGATGTAAACCACTTTGGGTCCCCACTGGGGTGTGTTAGGGATGGGCACGAACCAAACCACAAAGCAAAGTTTGTCATGGATTTTACCGTGTTCATGGTTGGCAAATGGAAGTGTGTGCTGGGTCTACTGTCATGAACTTCCACAAACTTTAAGGCAGTTTGTGGATAGAGCAGAAAGCAAGTTTAAACCGTTGCTTTCTATTCCCCCAAAAGTTGCAAAAAAAGTTGAGCGGCAGGAAGAGGTGCTCCTGCCGCCCAGTTGTTTTGGGCTGTCTTTAATCTTTAAAGGGACTTCACAAGACAGCCCGAAAAACAGATGAGCAGCGAGGAGGCAGCTTTTTTCGGGATGTCTTGTGCAGTGCCTTTAAAGCCGTCACTTAGCTGGGGTTTTTTTTTGGCTTTCTGCAAACCCCGTTTCAAGGGACTGCGGTCCCTTTCAAAGAGGTTTGTGGGGCCATGAATCGGTTCTGTTTTGTAGTTCGGACATGAATGGCATATTCCCGGTTCGGTGGCTCAAGTGGTTAAGACGCTGAACTGCAGGCTGTGGAAGGTCAGTAGTTCAGCAGTTCGAGACCCGAGTGTGCCGCATGATGGAGTGAGCTCCCGTCTCTGGTTCCAGCTCCTGCCAACCTAGCAGTTCGAAAGCAAGAAATTGCAAGTAGATAAATAGGTACCACTTCGGTGGGAAGGTGACAGCGTTCCGTGCTCCTTGGTGTTTAGTCATGCCGGCCACATTACCACGGAAACGTCTTCGGACAGCGCTGGCTCTTCGGCTTTGAAACGGAGATGAGCACCGCAACCCTAGAGTCGGATTCGACTGGCTTTCGAGCAAGGGAACCTTTACCTTTACCTTACCCATCCCTAGTATAAATGAATCAAACAAATAAAAGAAGGGTCAGAAATAGTTCTCCCCCCCCCTTTTTTTTTTTAATCTTTACAACAACTCTGTGAAGGTGGTTTAGGCTGAGTGTTTGTGTCTGGCTTAAAGTCACCAAGAGTGAGCTTCCCAGCACAAGTCGGGATATGAATCTGAATCTCCCAAATCTAAGTCAGACTAAACTACCCCCTCTGCACTGCACTGTCTCTCTGCCATGAGTCTCCCTCCTGGGGGATAGTGGGCAGATCCCCTCGGGATATTCAGAAAGGTAGCAAAACATTTCATGCAAACTGGCCCTGACCCGGACAGCCAAGGCAAGCCTGATCTCATCAGATCTCGAAGACTAAGTATGGCTGATCCTGGCAAATACTTGGACGGGCAACCTCCAAGGAATACCAGGGCTTGCAGGCAGGCAATCAAGCCACTTCTCTGAAACATCGAAACCCCACTCGTGGTCTCCAGAAGTCACTATGACTTTCAGGCATGCAAGCAGACACAGGCACACTGCACAACTGAGAGCCAGTTTGGTGTTGTGGTTAAATGCGCTGACTCTAATCTGGGAGAACCGGGTTTGATTCCCCACTCCTCCACTTGCACCTGGCTGGATGACCTTGGGCAAGCCATAGTTCTGATAAGACCTGTTCTTGAAAAAGAGTGGTTTCTGTCAGAGCTCTCTCAGCCCATCGCCCATCTACCAGAGTAGCCTTGGCTATT